>NC_034594.1:1392567-1397483 GCF_900095145.1 Mus pahari | reverse complement strand
AATTCAAGAAGAAGGAAGACCAAAATGTGGACACTTTTGTCCCTTCTTAGAATTGGGAATAAATCTCCCATGGAAGGGGTTACAGAGACAAACTTTGGAGCTGAGACTAAAGGGTGGACCATCCCAAAACGGTCCCACCCTGGGGCCCATCCCATAATCAGCCACCAAATGCAGACACTATTGGATACAACAGCAATATTTTGCTGAAACAACCCTGATATAGATGTCTCTTTTGAGGCTATGCCAGTGCCTGACAAACAGAAGTGGATGCTCACAGTCAGCTATTGGATGGAACACAGGGCCCCCAATAGAGGAGCTAGAGGAAGTACCCAAGGAGTTGAAGGGGTCTGCAACCCTATAGGTGGAACAACAATATGAACTAACCAGCACCCCCAGAGCTCGGGTCTCTAGCAGCATATGTAGCAGAAGATGGTCTCGTCAGCCATCATTGGGAAGAGAGGCCCCTTGGTCTTGCAAACTTTATATGCCCCAGTACAGGGGCACACCAGGGCCAAGAAGGGGGAGTGGATTGGTAGGGGAGCAAGGGGGGAAGTATAGGGGACTTTTAAAATGTAAATGAAGTAAATAACTAATAAACATTGGAAAAAAGAAAAAAAGAAAATTTGAATAGGTGAGAGGGTCTTAGAACTGCTCACAAAAAAATATTTTACTGACATCAGAGAAACTTGGGGCTTGGAATCATATATTCCAACCAATAGACGTACATATATTTGATTCATTTATTCAATTGATCTATTTGGATATGAAAAATGTGACTCATGTGTATTCCCAGTCCATGTATCATAATTAAATGATATTTGTTGCTAACATTGGATGGATCAAATGATGGACCAAATGATGGACCAAAGATATTTGAAATATTCTTCACTAAATGTGCCCATAGCATATCTCAGAGCAGTAGTTCTCAGCTTTCCTAATACTGTGATGTTTTAATATAACTCATTATGCTGTAGTGACCCCTAACCATAAGTTATTTTATTGCTACTTCATAACTTTAATTTTGCTATTGTTATGAATCATAACACAAATATCTATGTTTTACAATGGTCTTAGTAGATGACCCTTGTGAAGTGTTATTTGATGCCCCTCAAAGGGATTGTGACCCACAAGTTGAGAACTACTATCTTAGAGAAAGCCTAATAGTTGAACTAGATAGTGTTATTCTAGAACAAGATATATGAGAATCTAGGAATCCAAAATACTGATATTAATTTGGTGATTAATATCTATCTGTTAATATTAATAAATCGTGTAAATCCACTTCAATTAACAGAAGTATTCCAGTGGTTTCTCAGAAATTTGTGAAGGTGGGAACTTCACTGGACCATTATGACACTTTTTCTTCATCTTACTTCATTCTTATCTTGAGTATTTTGAGAAACATTGTTATTAAGTTTCTGCCAGAACAGAGGCCAACTCCTTATAGAGTAAGTTACTTTGCAACCAGTCTTCATCCCCATTAACACCAAATTTCACTTATATGATATCCAAAACTCTTTTAAAGCTCTTATGGTATTTCAAAACTCTCTAGCATATACAAAATGATCTTAAGAATGAAGAGTGATGATGGGATATCATGTTGCCTCACTTTACAATCACAAAAAGGTGGCAGTGATGAAGAGTATAGGCATCTCTGTAGGATAGACCCATGGAGGAGCATGATAGAACATAGAGTGCCAAAAATACACTTCACATCTATGATCAGCAAGGATGTCAAGATCAGCCAATGAGGAAACAGTAGTCCTTTCAATAAATGGAGATGGCATTGTAGAGCATTCACATGCAAGATAATAATGTTAAACTCTTACCTCACACCTTGTGCAAGAATTACCTCCATCTTAATTATTGTTTCTTTAGAAACAAGTTCTAACAATATAGTTATAAAAGTACAAGGTAATAGAAGAAATCATTACTTTCAGAATATATCCATTGAGCTAAATATGCAGAATCAGTATATCTAATTTTGTTTAGTATAATTATTCAGTTGTCTTGACATTGCCCAGTTGATCAATTTATTAACTAGAAGCCCTTTCAGAGAGCATTGTCAACATTTTTCCTCTTTGGGATACCTTTGGTTTCCCTTTTTGTGGATGACATTAGCAACTAAGCGTATAACCCATATTTTCTTCTGCAGTTCTGTAAGGGTGTCATGTAAGAGCAGGTGCCTCATTCATCTTGGGTTTGACTATATGTAAGCCTACTGATGTCTCATTCAAGCTCTTCCATAGGTATCTACTTGCCTAATGGCTTAAGCTTAATTCCACAGGCAAGACTGGAAGGTTAGCCTGCAGAATTTCACTTTCACCCAGCATCACTATATGAAAAGTAGCAACAGTATTTATCAAATAAGCTCACCTTTATACTTCAGTTTAATATCTGGGTAATAACTGGATTTTGCAATAGCTTGCCTTGAAAATCTTATGTATGCTAGATATGTGCTTAGGATTAAAAAGGGTAATCATACTAACAACTTATATTGTGTAGCCAAAGATTATGACAACTTATTATATTCTATTGTCAAGTAATTTAACTCTTATTGACTGCCTGCTACCCAGAATGGAATATGTAAGGAAAAATTCTGTACCCTTCGCTTAGCTAAATGAAATTAAATAAGTTTTTTTCAACTTTTCTAATTTCTAAATTACTTGTTTGTCTACAGAAAATGTTAGTTTTACAAACATTTGTGGTTGTTTTGAAATTTATATCTCAGCATAAATGGGTTAATTCAATAAACAGTATATTTACTGCTGTAAACATGAATGAAAGGAAACCAGGCATTACTAGAAAATGAAAAATAAAAATCTTATGAATCTTTAAACTAACAGCTCATTTAACTTCTTCCTACAAGATAAAACATCAAACTCACGAAAGTTTCAAAAAAATTAGTGTGTGTGGGTGTGTGTGTGAAAACTTTTACAAGAAAAGAATTACTAACAGGAAATAGTTGTAAACATGCTTCTTTGAAACATCAGGAACGTATAGAAATAAATACATTTGCCAGCAATTTTATAAAAAAGTAGAGAAAATATATGAAGAGAGAGGTCACTGAAAAAATGTAAATGGTAACGTAAATCGTTTCTCAGCACAGAAACAATACCAAAAGCCAGCCAGTTTTACTAACAAAATAAAATTTTTAACTACAGAAATATTATTTTTCTTCTACAAAAGGAGATATTGAGTCTGTGTGAGACATTTTCCATACAGAAGGACCCCATTGGTTCTCACTATACCCATTAAGTGTAGAAGCTATTTTAATCACTATTTTTTCTTTCTTTTTTAATTAGATATTTCCTTCATTTACATTTCAAATGCTATCCCGAAAGTTCCTTATACTCTCCCACCACCCCCGCTCCTCCCCATCCACTCCCACTTCATGGCCCTGGCATTCCCCTGTACTGGGGCATATATAGTTTGCAAGACAAAGGGGCCTCTCTTCCCAATGATGGCCAAATAGACTATCTTCTGCTTCATATGCAGCTAGAGATACGAGCTCTGGGGTTACTGGTTAGTTCATATTTGTTGTTCCACCTATAGGGTTGCAGACCCCTTCAGCTCTTTGGGTATTTTCTCTAGCTCCTCCATTGGGGACCCTGTGTTCCATCCAATAGCTGACTGGGAGCATCCGCTTCTGTGTTTGCCAGGCACTGGCATAGCCTCACAAGAGATCACAATATCAGGATCCCATCAGCAACATCTTGCTGTCATGAGCAATAGTGTCTGGGTTTGGTGGCTAATGCTGGGATGGATCCCCAGGTGGGGTAGTCTCTGGATAGTCCATCCTTTCATCTTAGCACCAAACTTTGTCTCTGTTACTCCTTTCATGGGTACTTTGTACCCTATTCTAAGGAGGAATGAAGTATCCACGCATTGGTTTTCCTTCTTGGTTTTCTTGTGTTTTGCAAATTGTATCTTGGGTATTCTAAGTTTCTGGACTAATATCCACGTATAAGTGATTGGGTTACCTCACTAAGGATGATATTCTCCAGATACATCCATTTACCCAAGAATTTCATAAATNNATTGTTTGTAATAGCTGAGTAGTACTCAATTGTGTAAATGTACCACATTTTTTGTATCCGTTCCTCCACTGAGGGACTTCAGGGTTCTTTCCAGCTATTGGGCTATTATAAATAAGGTGCTATGAACATAGTGGAGCATGTGTCCTTATTATCAGTTGAAACATCTTCTGGGTATATGCCCAGGAGAGGTATTGCTGGATCTTCCAGTAGTAGTACTATATCCAATTTTCTGAAGAACCACTAGACTGATTTCCAAAGTGGTTTTAAAAGCTTACAATCCCACCAGCAATGGAGGAGTGTTCCTCTTTCTCCATATCCTTGTCAGCATCAGCTTTTCGCCTGAATTTTTGATCTTAGCCATTCTGACTGGTGTGAGATGGAATCTCAAGGTTGTTTTGATCTGCATTTCCCTGATGATTAATGATGTTGAACATTTTTTCAGGTGTTTCTCAGCCATTCGATACTCCTCAGTTGAGAATTTTTGTTTAGTTCTGTACCCCATTTTTTCCACTAACCTTTTTATTATTATTATTATTTTGTTGATTTATATTTCAAATGGTATTCCAAAAGTTCCCTATACACCCCACCCCTGCTCCCCTACCAACCCACACCCACTACTTAGCCCTGGACTTCCCCTGTTCTTGGTCATATAAAGTTTGCAAGACAAAGGAGCCTCTCTTCCCAATGATGGCCTATTAGGCCATCTTCTGCTACATATGCAGCTAGAGACACAAGCTAAGGGGGTACTGGTTAGTTCATATTGTTGTTCCACCTACAGGGTTACATCTCCCTTCAGCTCCTTGGGTATTTTCTCTAGCTCCTCCATTGAGGGCCCTGTGTTCCATCCAATAGCTGACTGTGAGCATCCACTTCTGT
>NC_034594.1:1389700-1392556 GCF_900095145.1 Mus pahari | reverse complement strand
GTTTCCTGTAAGCAGCAAGATTTTGTGTCCTATTTGTGTAGCCAGTCTATTAGTCTATGTCTTTTAATTGGGGAACTGAGTCCATTGATGCTAAGCGAAATTAAAGAAAAGTAATTGCTTCCTGTCATTTTCGTTGTTAAAGTTGGGATTCTGTTCTTGTGGCTGTCCTCTTTTAGGTTTGTTGAAGGATTACTTTCTTGCTTTTTCTAGGGTATAATTTTCATCCTTGTGTTGGTGTTTTCCCTTTATTATCCTTTGAAGGGCTGGATTTATGGATAGATATTGTGTGAATTTGGTTTTGTCATGGAATACCTTGGTTTCTCCATCTATGGTAATTGAGAGTTTAGCTGGATATAGTAGCCTGGGCTGGCATTTGTGTTCTCTTAGTATCTGTATAACATCTGTCCAGGATCTTCTGGCTTTCATAGTCTTTGTTGAGAAGTCTGGAGTAATTCTAATAGGTCTGCCTCTATATGTTACTTGACCTTTTTCCATTACTGCTTATAATATTCTATCTTTATTTAGTGCATTTTTTTGTTCTTATTATTATCTGTCGGGAGGAATTTCTTTTCTGATCCAGTCCATTTGGAGTTCTTTAGGCTTCTTGTATGTTCATGGGCATCTCTTTCTTTATGTTAGGGAAGTTTTCTTCTATAATTTTGTTGAAGATATTTGCTGGCCCTTTAGGTTGAATATCTTCATTGTCATCTACTCCTATTATCCGTAGGTTTGGTCTTCTCATTGTGTCCTGGATTTCCTGGATGTTTTGAGTTAGGATCTTTTTGCATTTTGTATTTTCTTTGATTGTTGTGTCCATGTTCCCTATGGAATCTTCTGCACCTGAGATTCTCTCTTCCTTCTCTTGTATTCTATTACTGATGCTGACATCTGTGTTTCCTGATTTCTTTCCTAGGGTTTCTATCTCCTGTNTTGTCTCACTTTGGGTTTTCTTTAATGTTTCTACATCCCTTTTTAGGTCTTAGATTGTTTTGTTCAATTCTATCATCTGTTTTGTTGTGTTTTCCTGTAATTCTTTAAGTAATTTTTGTGTTTCCTCTTTAAGGACTTCTACCTGTTTAGCAGTGTTCTCTTGTATTTCTTTAAGTGAGATATTAAGGTCTTTCTTAATGTCCTCTACCAGGATCATGAGATATGATTTTTAATCTGAGTCTTGCTTTTCAGGTGTGTTGGGTTATTCAGGACTGGCTGAGTTTGGAGAACTGGGTTCTGATGATGGTGATTGGTCTTGGTTTCTAGTCGTAAGATTCTTATGTTTGCCTTTTGCCATCTGGTAATCTCTTGTGTTAGTTGTTTTAGTTGTCTCTGGTTGGAACTTGTTCCTCCTGTGATTCTGTTAGCCTCTGTCAGCAGTCCTGGGAGTCCAGCTCTCTCCTGAGTCTCAGTGGTCAGAGTACTCCACAAGCAAGCTCTCCTCTTGCAGGGAAGGTGCGCAGAGGTCTGGCTTTCAGACCTGCCTCTTGGCTGAAGATGTAGACCCAAAAGGTGCCTGTCCCAGAAGATGTGTTGCCTCTGCAGTCTGCTTTCTCACCTGTGCAGACTAGTCTCCAAGGGACCAGGGACACAGGATGGCTCTCTCACCTGCTCTGGTGGACAGAGTCCTCCCAGGCTGTCACCTCTCCTCTGGCGGGGAAGGTACCTGGATGTCTGGAGCCCACAACCGGGTCAGGGTTCTGTCCCAGAAGCTGTATGGCTTCTGCAGTCAGCACTTTCACCAGAGCAGACTGGTTCCTGAGCATCCCCTGGCACAAGATGGCTCCCTCCCCTGCTCAGGCAGTGAGAGCACTCCTGGGTGGACATCTCTCCTCTGGCTGGGAAGGTACCTGGATCTCTGGAGCTCACAACTGGGTCCGGGGTCTGTCCCAGAAGCTGTGTGGCTTCTGCAGTCATGAGTCTCACCAGCGCAGACTGCTTCCTGAAGGACCGGGGACACCAGATGGCTCTCTCACCTGCTCTGGTGGACAAAGCCCTTCCAGGCAGGGAAGGTGCCCGAATTTCTTGAGTATGAAACAAGGTCTGTCCCAGAAGCTGTGTGGTTTCTGCCTGTCCTAGAAGTTGTGTCGCTTCTGGACTCTCACCAGCGCAGACTGCTTCCTGACCAACCCCTGGCACAAGATCTTTTACTCACTATTTTTGAGAGCATAGTATGATACAGAGGGTGGCCTCACAGTAAATAATGAGCTACTGACATGCCATGAAACCAACCAATTACATGCTAGGGAATGTATGCTGCCTATACCCTTGCCATTTATAGAATCCTCAATATGAAAAAATTATTTATTATGACATTCATTGAATTGTCTGGATCTCCAGGGAAAGTTTTAGGTATGATATGTTTAAATATGTTAATGAATGTCCATGTGCTAGAATATAATAATATTATTTATAATAAACATTGATCATTTTACATATTAATATATTAGTGTGGAAAGGAAGGCACTGTTTTCCTGTGATAGATGTAAGTGGTGGCACTCAGAATTGAAGAAACAGTGTTGTCTGAATGCTTTCTTGAGAGTAGATCACAGGAATACTATGTGGGGCCTTGGGTTCAATATCCAGCTTCAAAGCAAAACAACCCATACTCTATACAAATAATACCTACATACAACCACATGATCTAATCATCTTTTACCTCAGTAAGCTCCAGGGGATATCTGAATCAGGTGTTCCTATCAAGGATACTGATCTCAGGGCCTTTAAAGCCATGTATTCACACATATGCACATGCACATGAGAGAGAAAGAGAGAGAGACAGAGACAGAGACAGGGAGACAGAGAAAGACAGAGAGAGACAGAAAGACAAAGAGAGAGAGAGAGAGAGAGAGAGAGAGAGAGAGA
>NC_034594.1:1379378-1388690 GCF_900095145.1 Mus pahari | reverse complement strand
GAGAGAGAGAGAGAGAGAGAGAGAGAGAGAGAGAGAGAGAGAGAGAGACAGAAACAGAGACAGAGACAGAGGAGAGACTGTAATTATTCAAAGGTAAAAGAGGTCATCAGATATGATCAGATGCCCTTTTCTATCATTTTCAACTTTATTCCCTTGAGAAAGGATCTCCTACTGAATCTGGAGCTTGGCTGGCAGCCAGCAAAACTGAGCAAAACTGAATCCTTGTGTCTCTGCTCCCCAGAGTGATAGAGTTACAGACATATATATGACCACCCTCAGCTTTTTAGGTGAGTCTTGGGGGTACTTAAACTCAGGTCCTCCTGTTTTCACATGTTCTTACCTATTCAGCACTCGACCTATTGCTGGGTATTTAGCCTGAGCTCATAAATAAATATTTATACCCTATACTGAAGTTGCAATTCAAAGTCAAGAGCAGGTGGGAAGGTCAGGGATGTGAACAATGGAAATTCTTAATGTCCAACTTCAGGGTATTGTTTAAAGCTGCACACTTCCTGCTTGGCTCACTGACTTCTTTGATACACACATCTGTCTACTTCCCTTCCTGCCACATCATATAGAGGTGTTTCTTTACACGTGTGTGTGTGTGTGTGTGTGTGTGTGTGTGTGTGAGAGAGAGAGAGAGAGAGAGAGACAGACAGACAGACAGACAGACAGACAGACAGACAGACACAGATAGACAGACAGAGAGATGACAGAGACAGGCAGAGACAGAGGCAAAGAGACAGAGAGACAGAGTTATCTAGAAAGAGGGTTCATTAGTTAAGAGTATTTGTTGCTCTTGCAGCTGACCTGTGTTCAGGTCCCAGCATTCACATGGTGCCTTACAATCACCTGCCTCTCTAGTTCCTGGGGACCCAGTGCCATCTGATTTCTGCAAGCATCAGGCACACCTGTGCTTCACATACATGTGTGCCAGCCAAGCATAACACAGGTAAAATACAATCTTTGAATCTTCCCTTTTTAAAATTCTGAGAGTTCTGTGAATAAACACAAAAATCCCTCCTGTATAAATAACTAATGTATAATAGAACAAACCATATTAACTAAATGCAATAGAAAAGAAGTCTGAGGAAATTAGTACTGGTTGGAAAGAGGATATAAAGAATGTACATTTCTAAATAAGTGCCAGAGAGATCTCAAGCCAACTGGGTTTCCACACTGTTTACAACAGTTAAGGAGACATGATTTGAATAGAAACCCCTGGGAAGCCTCTTAGTAATAAATATTCAAATACAAGCAACGTTGAAGCAGGTATGGCCAAACTGAAGGGTAATAGTTTTCCCCCATCGCAGTACTAGAGTCAAATATACAGTGGTCAGAGGGAATCCTTCGAGCTGTTGGGATCCAGTTGCAATGTTGCTCTTCTCCTTCCCACTGTAAAACTATGATTATCCCAGAGTTTCCTCTGACACCTTCCTAGGGAACAATTGTTACTAAAACCCTAAACTCACCCAGGAGCCATCATAAAACTTGCATTAAATAAACTAATTTTTCAGGGGAATTTAATACATGGTTAATTTTTTTTTTGTCTTTTGTTCCTGAATATGTTGACATTAGAATTAAATGAGAAGGCAATTTAAGAGGTCTAGCTAGAATGTTTCATTTTAAAATCAGAGAGAAGAGAGGGACAAAGGTAAAGAAGGAGAGGGGGTGGGGGGAGAGGAAGGGGGGAGTGAGGGGGAGTGAGGGGGGAAGAGAGAGAAAGAGGGAGAGAGAGAGAGAAAGGGAGAGGGGGAGAGGATGGAGGGAGGGAAAGAGGGAGAGAGGAGAGAGAGAGAAAGAGAAAGAGGAGAGAGAGGGGGGAGGGGGAGGAGAGGGGAGGAGAGAGGGGAGGGGAAGGGAGGGGAGGGGAGGAGAGTTGAGAAGAGAAGAGACAGGGTCTGAGTGCAAGTCTCCACCCTAGACAAGTCAGAAGTAAAAGCCAGGTTTCTAGTCCATACTACCTTGAGGTCTCAGAGCTGGAGGTTGCCCCCAAGTAAAGAAATATGTGAACTCATACTCGCATTAGTTCCTGGAAGCTGCCAGAAGGAACCTTCCCTTGCTTTAAGTCCAGGCTAATTTAAGCCTAAAAAGAGAAACAGCCTTAGTCCTGTGAGAAGGCTCTGGAATGCATGGAAGAGCAGATAGAACTGGCTAAAGACTAGCAGAGGGCGGGGATTAATTAGGACAGGAGTGGTGCCCTTCATAACATGCAGGTCTATCAGGATGGTAATAAAACCTTCTGGGAAGGAAGTCAAGAAGGAAAGGAAAAATCAGAGAAGTCTAACCCCCCCCCCCCTTCTCCACAAGGAAGCACTTCGTCTCCTTGCAGAACGACAACCCTCAGGATACAGCAGTTGTCTTCAAATCTGTGACCATAAAAAATCATTATCTCTGTGAAATACAGCAATTTGGGAGATAATCAAACGGTGACCAGGGGGCAGAGCTGCCAATCTGAAGGATTATGCTCCTTCGCCCGCCGCTCCGGACCTTCCTGGGAGCCAGCTGTCTGTGCACGAAGACGCCCCTTCCACTCCGGGCGTCTTCATTAGGCTGCTCTCCTTCCTTAGTGCACTATCCATTTGCATAACACCCTGGCTTTCATAATTAGCACTTCATTTCTCTCTTGACTTATTTTGTGGCTGAGTTCACTGTCCCCCGTATTCTGATTTGCTCTTTTACAGAAATATTGAAAGGGTTAGGGGAAGTCGGGGGTGTGGTGGTTAGAGGAGAGTAAAGGAAGAGAAGAAACAGGGGATGCAAATTAAGGCCTTAGTAATTAGCCGTTTAATATTTTCAGGTTTGTGGGAGACTTTTTTCCTGAGTCTGCTTTAGGAAAAAATTATTCTTGGCTCTTCTAATTCTGCAATATGCCAATATAAGATCATTTTCTTTGCAGGTATTCCCTTTGAATACACTTTATCAATAGTTGATGGGTCTTTGGTTTTAGATTTGCAAAACTCCCATTAGCTCCATAAGAGAAAGAAAGCTCACTGGGCCAGTCTCAGGATATAGTCACGGGTGGAGGTGTGTGTGTATGTGTGTGTGTGTGTGTGGGGGGGTGTTGACCGTCAGTCTTTTTCTTGGAAGACCTATTTAATACTGATTCCTTCCTCGATTATTTTTAAGTAAATAGAATATGATTAATATAGTTATTATGACATAATTCTACAGTATATATATTTTTCTGTTTTTACTTTTAAAATTAAAATAAAAAACAAAACAAACAAACAAACAAAGGCCAGGCAGTGGTGGTGCATGTCTTTAATCCAGCACTTGGGAGGCAGAGGCATGAGGATTTCTGAGTTCGAGGCCAGCCTGGTCTACAAAGTGAGTTCCACGACAGCCAGGGCTACACAGAAAAACCCTGTCTCGAGCCCCCTCCCCCCCCCCCAAAAAAAAAAGGTTTGAGAACTTCATTCCTGAACACAAAGTCTACATCGCTCCTGTACCTCCCTCCCGAACCCTATCTCCTCTGGAGACACCTTCCAAATCCATGATCTTTACTTCAATATTCTTACATGTATGTGTGCAAATGTACGTACAATCTACGGAATCAATTTAGTGTTGCTCAAACAGGTAGGTGTGTCCTGGGCTGACCACCTGGGATTGGACGGCTGGAGTAGAAACTCCTCCCTGGAGGGAACTGATTCTCTGTCAGCAGCCTGTGGCATTTCATCTAGGGGTGGGGCCATGGAAAAATTTCCCTGTGCGAGTTGCCATGTCAACTGGTGTCATTATTATGCTGGTTTTATTAGGGCAGCCATATTGACATTTGGTGGATGCATTTCCCTTTCATGTCTAGGGGACACTAAGCACCCGTCTTCCTGGTCCTCTGGCCCTTCCATCTGTCTGTCTTTTCATCTGTAGCTTTTCCTGAGCCTTGAGTGTAGAGTTGGGTTGACGAAGTGTCAGATGGGTTAGGTACCACGTGATCACTCCTTTACCTGAGCAGAGATGCCCCAGCTTCCTCCACTTTAAGGAGAAGCCATACCAAGAGTGAATATTTGTTTCTGATCATCAAGAAAATAAATTCTCCTAAAGGGGCACAGAAGAAACTGGATAATCACCTCGAAGGGAACCGGAAGTGATCATTATTTAAATCATAAGCTGTCATACTTGATTTAGTCTCGAGATATTTGCATTATACTCCTACAGATGAATTTCTTAAAAGTATATTATAGTAGCCCTTGCATTTTTAATTTCTTTAAGTCGTTTAATGATGTAATGTCTTTCCTTCGGCACAATATTTCAAGTATTGTTTTTATTTAAACATCTAATCAATCCATACTCATCAAAAGTGTAACATGGGGCAGAGTAAACCTGGAAAGAAAAGGGAAATTTATATGCTCATGATGCTTAGGAGACACTTGAGAGGAAGCAAAATATGCATAAGCAGAATGACTATAGTCTTGTGACAATAAATGGGTTCACATCATAAACAAATGGAATTTGGCCAGTGCTCTTAGAGTCATACTAGAGAAGGTTGCTCCTTTGTTGAGCATCCTTAGAGCCTGAGTCTCCAGGTCTAGATCATTCTCATGACCACATGAGGACATGACCACATGTGATTAATCAGCATGTGATTAGTTTCTTTCTGTCTCTCTCTACCCTACCCTTCACAATGATCTAGGCTACTCACAATACTCTTGTTGGAATGTTGGTCTGTGCTATTAAACTAATAAGATTAACATGTGAATGCTGCATAGCCTGAACGACCTCAGATTTTATTCTGTGACTAACAACACCCTAGATAAAGGTAAAATGGTGAAGAGTCAGATCTTAAATTCATTTTACATATGATTTCCTAATACTATTCAAGTTACAAAGAGAAAAAGAGAGGGAGAGGGGGAGGGAGGAAGGGGAGGGGGAGAAGGAGAAAACTTCATGTCTACTGACGACAAACAAGTTACTTAAAGACATCGTTTGCTTGAAATTACTTAATAATCACTTTTGAAGTTCTGCTTGATCAGTGTGCCCTACAGCTGAGGCAAACATAGAGTTTATTAACTTGGTTACTATGAGTATATTGACCATTTGAAGGCAGGGTCATCCTTTTTGCTTTTGTAATCCCATAGCATCTTAATCTGTTTTTATATTATTAAATGCACACACACATAAATAAAAAGAAAAGAAAATGGAAAGCTGTTTCCAGAAAGGAAACATTTTGACACCAAACATTCCTGTAGGAAATGATCCTTGCAAAGTAATTTATATCTCTAAAAATATAGATTCATATACATTTATTCCTATAAGACTTTTAAGTTACATGTCAAATTTATGCTTTCCTTCATATAGCAATATATACTTATATTTAAAAATAAGACATTTATAGTGGGCTAATATGCAAATGCCAACTTTTATGGCTGATATATTTTTTAATAAGTAATCATACATGCATACCTACTTTATAAATCATCCATACCTACTCATACTTCCACCTACATTTTTATTGTCTTTTATCTACTTTTCATTTTCAGCAGAAATAATAATTTCTCTTTCTGTAAACATGCTGAATATAGTTCTATAATCTCAATAATTAAAACACAGTAATAAAAACACACATGGCAAAGGACAGACCAAGAATTCCCATTGTCAACGATAGATATTACTCATGAGCAGTAAGAGGGAGTAAAACAGCATGAGAAGCAACGTCTGAAATGTTAAGGTTTGAAATATTTGCACACAATGTTATTTTAACATAGTTGATTGCACTGCATGTGTGGGTCCGTGTCCCTAGAGATACTTCTGTGAGCACAAAGTGGCTGCAGGTGTGTGCCTCCAGGTAGGTCACTGAAAGACAATGCAAATGAAGACAATTTTCCCCAGTAGCAGCTACCATAGAAATTAACAAGCAGAAACCTGGTAGGCACTAGCATCACTCTTTATAGCAAGATAAGTTTCAGGGCCATTTTGAATTTGCCCTCCATTAATTCCTGGATTACCTTCTCTCACAGATGTATGCCACCAAGTTATAAGCACAGAAACTAAATATGGGAAGTCCTTAATTATCCGTGCATAGACTGTGTGGGTTATATTTTACCCAGGGCTTATTAAATCTCCGCGCGATCTATGATACCCACTTGCTTGCTTTTGTAGCACTATCCTCTATGTCAGTTGAACAGCACCTTGGCAGATCATTTTAATGAGATGAAAGTAGGGTAATTTCTGCCACCTCCATAAAAGCATTACACTACACATTCATTTAAAATTAACCAGTTGTCCCAAATCTTGTTTTCAGTTATTTCTACTTATATACAAACTCATTCTGAACAGTTTCTAAGTAGAGATGTTTGAAAAATGGAAAAATGGAGAAGGAAAATACTTCATCCAATGAGTCAAGTTCTTTAAACATTTATATAGTGCTGTATCTTCATGTCATGAAGTATGTAACAAGGGTCCCTATTTCACATATAAGGAGACAGAGGTGTATGTTTATTAAATACTTTCCTGAACATAACCACTGGAAAATAAGGAAGTCTGTGCTTTATGTCATGCCTCTGATGTTGATGGAATCTCGATTGTAAATTACTTTATTTTGATGCTGTCTTAGACCCATATATATGCAAAATTCATACATGTATTATGCATATGAAAGGCTTCAATAATTATAAAAATGAAAGACATATACTAAAAGGAAGTATCCACAGTGTGGCAGGACTCAATTCCCTGAAATAAAATAGCTTGCAGATGTATATTATACAAAGCATATGATAAAATTACTCAAATTAAGCTACATATAAATATATAGAACTTAATGATACACCAAATTTAAGTGCCTGCTAGATCAATCAACACAAGAAGGTGGAATAGAAATCTCCTGAACATACTTTTCTATATGTTCCCTAATAATATATGTGTTTACTGGCAATAAAATGGAAACATGAAAGCCTACCATATTGTCGCAATGGGATGTCCTGCTACAGGGCTGGCAGTACAGCCACCAGATGTTCACAATAGAAGGCAAGGAAAGACAATTAATACAGTACTCTTCCTGCAGGGCAATATTGATCAAAAGGGAAACACATAAACAAGCTTCATCATTCAAATGCTAATGAATCCATAAACCTTATTATTTCTTATCTATCTTTGAGTTTCCACAGAAGTTTTTGATGACATACCAAATTTATGTTAGTAATGTGTACACTCTGTACACGCATTTTCTGTTATTGAATAGACAGACAAAAATTAATAGAAGAAAATGAAATGTTTGAATATAATCCCAAATCATATATTATTATGATTGTATATTATAACAAGACCATATATTATTTGTAGACTTGCAGGGATATAAGTTTTTTATTTCTCTGCTTGAAGTATACGTTCCATAAGACAAGAATTATTGCTGGGCAAAACAACCAAAATCATTTGCTAAGTGAAATAATAGAAACATTCATTTGGAAAATTTCAAGTTTTCAGAAGACATATATAATGAAATTGTTTCATATTTCACACAGGTTACATAGATTATCTCAAGGATCAGAGAACCAAACAAGAAGAATTGCCTGAGTTGTCTGTAAGAATAATGTACTCCTTCCTGATGAGTAGCCACCTCCTTCCTGGTCACTGGTGTGATGCACTCTGCTATTTCTGCAATTGCTTTCCTTCATTTGATTTCACACAATGGAGTATTCCACAGTGCCAGCCTATCACACTTGAAGTGAGAAGGTTCTAGTCAGAACATGACTTGTGTGGCTTAAGAGATGTCTCAGTGATTACTGCTCTCACAGAGGACCTAAATTCAGTGTCTAGCATCCATGTAGGGAACCTCAGAACTACCTGTAACTCCAGCTCCTGGGCACCCTCTAAATGATTCAAGTATCTGCATTCATGTGCACGGAAGCACATGTATGTGTGTGTGTGTGTGTGTGTGTGTGTGTGTATACTCATAAACAAATTTGTAAATTAAAAATATATCTTTGGGACCTGGTGAGAATCCTCATCAGTATACATTACTTCTTCCTCTTGCAAAAGATGAAGGCTATATTCCTAGCAATCACATGATGATTTACAACCACTTATAACTGCAGTTCCAGGGATTAGGATACCCTTTTCTATAGAGTACACCTATATACTCACAGGTAAAAAATTTGTCCATAAAATAAAATGAATAAGTCTAATTTTTAAAAACCCTATAGGCTTACTTCTTGGCCCTGGTGTTCCCCTGAACTGGGGCATATAAAGTTTGCAAGACCAAGGGGCCTCTCTTCCCAATGATGGCAGACTAGGCCATCTTCTGCTACATATGCAGCTAGAGACCTGAGCTCTGGGGGTGCTGGTTAGTTTGTATTGCCAAGAAGTGGGAGTGGGTGGGTAGGGGAGCAGGGTGAGGGGAAGGTATAGGTGACGTTCGGGATAGCATTTGAAATGTAAGTGAAGAAAATATCTAATAAAAATTGGAAAAAGTTAAATAAATAAATAAATAAATTTGTTAAAATACAGACAGTGTTTCTTGGAGAAACGTAAGGTGTGAAATGTCTGTGTATTCCATTATTGAATATATACATTCAAACAAAGACGACATGAAATGAAAGAACACTTAAAAAAATAAAAGAAAAGAAAAAAAGTCTTTTAAAGAGAAACCCTGACTTGTTATAAATTTGCACCATGATTTTGGGGAGTTAATTATACTGCCTGACTCCCAGTTCTTCAACTGTAAGTGTGTGGTTGTAATTATTGTTAGCTGTATGATTAGTGATACAGTGTAATTTCATCAGCATCAATGAAAAATTATTTTGCTCCATGTAAAATGAATTTATAGTTATGCCAAAGAGTAGTTGCCACAAGTGTTACAGAAACCAGAATAAAACTTAGCACACAGTAGATATTGAATAAATCTTTAAATTCTAGAAATGTATACTCATCACATGATATTTATAAAGCATTCCCAATTCAAATCCTAAAAGTTTTATATTTTACAATCATTCTCCCATCTTTCTGCTCTATATAGCTGAGGTTATACTACGTTTATAGCTTTATAATAATGTAATATATGATCCACATTTCCATAGTAACAGTTATCATAATGGTTAATTTTATGTGTCAGTTTGCCTGTGCTAAAGGTTTTCCAAAGGGCTGTCACAATATGATTTCTGGATGTGGAAATGAGAGCTTCCCAGGGAGACATTAAAATATGAATGACCAAAATGAACCAGCGTGATCTGCCCTCACAGATGGGCATGGGCACCAACAAGCCCACTGAAAGTTGGAAGACACCAAACACAGAAAGGAAGAAGAAGTGCTTGTATTAAGATAGTAGTCTTCCCCCTGATATTGCGGACTCTTGTGAGGCTATGCCAGTGCCTGGCAAAC
>NC_034594.1:1372900-1379008 GCF_900095145.1 Mus pahari | reverse complement strand
AAAAAAAAAAAAGATAGTTGACTTCCTCTACAGTCAGAGAGCCATTAGGACTCCTAGTCCTTTGGCCTTTGGATTTGTGGATTTAGACAAGCACCCGCCCCCAAGACCCTCTGCTCACATCTCCTGTGACTGTCCATGTGAACACCTATCTATCATCTTTCTGTTCCATTGGTTGTGCTTCTCTGTAGAGCTCTAACATAATTATGATTTCTATAGAAGTATAATATCAAATTTGAGTGTATTACACAAAGTGCTTAATTTAATTAAGCTTTTGCCATTTTAAGTACTATGTCAGCTGCATTATGGGTAGTTTATTCAGCTCTGTATTCTAAAATGCTTATCTTTGGTCCTGTACCAAGAGACACATATATTTGGGAGATAACTTATAACTAAATATAAAGAAGAGTTTCCCTATCAGCATCAAGAAGGAGAGGCAAAGAGGAGCATAATATCATTTCTGTGAACAGAAAGGGAGAGGATAATTCGTGAGGCAACATGAGACCTCTTATGCTAAGGTATTATAATTTTACAAATGTAAAATTTAAAAAGTAATAAAGTATTTCATGAAACCTCTATATATCAAAATTTTCTTAGGACAGATCTATAGGCCATTGCTGAAAGTTTTGTATGCATCCAAGGTTGGTCTAGAGGGATGAGATACTTATAAATTTGGAAATTAAACATGGTCCTGAAGTTCCTTAGATGGAACAGAAAATCTGTATTAATGGCCTTACATTTTTGTTACTTTAATTCACAGAAATAGTTAAAGTAAGAGGAAGTAACTTCTGAAATAGGTGCAGATTAGTTGGTTATAGATGTATGTGTGTATACATATATATGTATACATATGCATCTAGCTATATGTAATACCAAGAATATGTATGAGAATCTTGATATACATATGCACGTGCAAATAATATGGAAGACAACGACTATTGGAATTACATGTAGACACCCTACCTCTTACCCCTTTAAGGTTTAAGTAAATAGGAGTTGTGGGACTAGACACCAGATAACACGAATCCCAAGTTACAAGTTTTGAAACTTTTATTTAAATCTCCCTTATAGGTAATACCTTACTAGTATCACAGGCATGGTAACTGAGTAGATGTTTAGATGACATTTTTGGTTCTATAATGTATAACAACTGTTTTACCGGATATTGTGTGTTTTATGATTTGAATAGGAAGTGTAGTGATGCTCACCAGCTTATATGTTCAACATTTAGTCCCTGGATAGGTGTGCTCTTTGGGGAAGTGGTAGAAAGGTTAGGAGCTTGGAAACAGCTGGAAAGAGTAGGTTGGTCACTGTGGGACATACTTTTGAGGGCCATATGCTGTTTTTATTCTCTTCTTCCTTCTCTGCTTCCTGATTGTCGTGAGGTGAGCAGGCTTACCATATTCTCACGCTGCTATGAGGGTTTGCCTCACCATGGGCCTACACTCAGAGAACTGAGGATTATGGACTAAAACTCTGAGGTGATTCCTTTACTTTCTCATTCATGTGTTTAGGCACTGATACAGTAAAACTAACTAATGCACCGAGCCAAGCATTTAGGTCCTTCCACTCTCTTTTTTAAAATTACATATATTTTAAGGGACACATAGTCTCTCTAATTCCTTCCTCCTTGAATCACTAAAGACATTTAGTGTTCCAGTATTCCACCAGGGTTGGCTTTCTTTGGCCATGATGAGAAGCCATGTGAACTTCCACTTTCCAACCACGCTCCCTTACACATCCATCTCCTTCTGGCCCTGGGTTTCAGCAAAATAAAATTATCATACGCCTGGTATAAGATTCGATTTCTTACACTCTCTCTCTGTCTGTTTCATAGATTGACTTGTACAGTTTACTTCAATTTAGTGTTAGTCTTCTGGGGTTCTGGCTTGATACTAGACACACTGGGGAGACTGTGACAAGATGCTACATGTGCCAACTAACTCCTTCCTGCATTTCCACTTTCACATGGATAGCAGGGCATAAGGCTGAATGGAGTAGAGAACAAAGCAAAAAGATGAAACGTTTGTAATGGGAAGGCAGATGAACACAAGCAGGTAGGTGTTGTCCAGGAATGAGATGCATGGACCAAGTCAAGTGAACTTATGTGAGAGAAAATGTTTTATATATAAGACAGTGCATTCCTGAGTTTCATAAACCTTAAATTTACAGGATCTGTTGTTTGATCAAATGCTATTAGAAAGTATGACAAATGCTAGCTCTCATACAGGCAATAATCTCTCAGGTCCCTAATTGGAATATTTTGTTAAAGTCCCTAAACCTCTCAATTCTATGTTACTTTACATTATACATTTCCAGTCAATAAGAAGTACAACTGTTTTCCCCTATGGCTGGAAGAATAGCCATTTCTGAAAGTAGATCTAGATATATGTTTATGGAGCTTAGTTAGCATGAGATAGCCTTTAAGTCTCATGAAGGGCACATCCTTCCTTCACTGTACAGATTCTGTTTCCTGAGTCATTACATTCTCCCTCCCCCTTGTTTACTGACATGGCTGTTTTGGTATAGATTATCTTCCTAACATGAACTGGAATAAACACTTCATTTTTATCCATAGACCTTAGATTGTGCAAGAACGACAGTCCCAGAAGTAAAATAACAGGGTTTTATTTACTACAGTCTCCAGTCTATTCATTCGTTTTTATTGGCATTGAAACAACATTTGGGCAAGATTATATTGCAGATCTTTCTTGTAATATGGCTGCTTAAAGGCTCAAATTAAAAAGCTACCACTAATGCCATGAATATAAATGAATGCTAGACATAGTACCATGGATTTCTCACTTAAAAGGGGAAAATGTGGTAAAACTAGGAGTGGGTAAAGAAAACAGAAACATTTTCACGATGCTTAGAATTTACTGTAATAGTGAAATAATTATTTAGTTTCGTGTTCTTTTAGATTCTAGTAATAAGAACAAATGTTAGGGGCACATAGAGGAAGAAGAAAGAGGAGTCAGAGAGAATTTAAGGTAAAACAAACACCAAACTTATGAAAAAAGGTGTTTTCCAAATATGGAGGTTTTATCCTGTGATGTTTTTTCAATGGCATACACCAATAGAACTGGGAATTTAATTCTGTTGTAGAAATATGTATAACTTAATTAATTACATGTAAGTTCTTTGGAGATTTTCTGAGTCACTTCCCCTTAGCTAAGCATTTTTCCTTTGTCTTCGGCATCTAGTCTGGCCTGTAAGATGAAGTGCTAAGGTGAGCAGATGACTTATTGACCTTCATTTAAATAAATCACTCATTTACTTAGGTTTTCTATTCATCCATACCTCAGTATAGATTTACACTGAGCACAGTCTAAAACAATGTGAGTGAATTGGATTTTGTAAAGAAGAAGAAGAAAAAAAAAGAGGCAGTTTTGCTTTGACGATTTGCAATCATTATGCATCTAAAAAGAAATTCTGATTATCAAACAAAACCAGAGCAGAAGTTATAAAGCAGAGATAAAGCCAACCATGAGTATTACCCGATAGTTTCCTGAATACAAATGATCCTGCAAGATACACTGTTCTACTGAGCTACTTTTATCCAAATTTATCAAGTGTTCATTTTAATAACTTTCATTGCCTTACTTCCACCATTTACATTTAAATACAAATCTTATTTTGTGATTCTACTAAAGATCTTATATAGAACCAAGGAAAATTACTATACAAATGCCATTACCTAGAAGTTTGAGATCCTGAGACTACAAACGGGTTAATTAATTACATTATCTGTAGCATTACCCTGGCTACATTCTGCCTGGAAGGCATATGGATCCACTCAGCTGCTGAATTCAAAAGAGCTGTGTCCTTTTCATGCAGAAGAAATATCATCAACCTAACCATCTCCCACCCAACCCCCACCCTGACCCCCACCTTTACCCCACCCCCATCGATAAGCACTTGAAGATTGTTTCCTTTTTGGGTTTTGCTTGATCATTTTATTCCTGGTTTAAAGAAAATAATCAAAAGAATCAATATTAAATAACAAAATACTTCACAGCATCATGAAAGCTGAGTGCCACATAGCATTCTAATTAAAGCTTCTACAAAGCTTATGTTGTATTCTGGGCAAAATGCTGCTTAGGATAAAAATTCTGGGATAAAGGCGAACTAATGTCTGCCCGTCAGGAACTCATATCAGGGGATGCTCACAAATAGTTGGCGAACATGTGCAATAAGAAAGTACTCCAAGATTTGATTTATTAAGAAAGTATTAGAGACATATAGACCATTTAGGTAGTCTAAATTAATTATACAATTGTTCAGCTTGTTTTCTGGTTTTATTGCTTTCTCCCCTCCCCCATGTAATATTTTTCTTCTCTCTCTCCCTCTCCCTCTCCATGACACTACTGAAAAATAAATATTGGGAAACAGAGAAAAACAACAACGCCCAAAAGAGTACTGGCCCTGGCAAGATGGTTCGGCAAGGAAAGGTGGCTCTCACTGAGCTTGACAATCTGAGTTTGATCTCTAGGACCCACATGCTGCAAGAAGCCTCTGAGTTTTCCTCTAATCTCCATGCATGCATCACTGCATGCAAAGCCACATATGTACATATATACAAAACACACAAAAATAAGTAATAAATGAAAAAGTAAATCAATAAGCACTAAGAGGCAAAGAAAGAGTTAGCACAGACATGTGTATTGTGACATGCTGGGTCAAGAGAGAAGGCTCTGTGGTTAAGGACACTTGCTTTTTTGCAGAGGACTCTAATTCAGTTCCCAGCACCCATATAGCTGATCATAACAGTATATAACTCCAGTTCCTAGGAATCTAATGCCTTCTTCTGTTGTCAGTGGGCACTGGACATGAACGTGGTATATATTACACGCACATGTACATTTATACATATTCATATCCATAAGGCAAAAAAATATATCCATCATGAAATATGGCTTAAAATTGATATACCAAAATATATAGCAAATGTTTTTACATGTACTTGTTAAATGTGTGTGACACTGGTTCCAAGTTCCTTGGTGACTATGGATCAGGGAGGTATAAGTCATCTTCCAAAATATTGGCAGCACGTTTGGCAACTTCTCAGAAAGAGCAAAACTTCTTAGTATAAAATTGGGATGAATCTCATTTGTGAGTCCACAGACCAGAGGATATTGCGAGCAGTGGCAAAGAATGTTTCCTACATTAATAAATCATCAAATCAAAACATAGTTTCTACTTATGGTTTTGTGGTTTGGGTTTTGTGTGTGTGTTTCATGTTTTGTTTTTTGAGACAGAGATTTTCTGTATAGTCCTGGCTGTCAAAGAACTCACTCTCCAACTTAGGGATCTGCTTGCCTCTGCCTCCCAAGTGCTGGAATTGTAGACATATGTAACTACCACCTAGGTAGTTTCAGAGAATTATGTGGCAGAGATTTGCTTGGCACAGTGATGATAGAAAGAATAGAGAACTATAAAATCTGCATCTTGCGAATCATAAGTTAAGGATCTTGCTCTTCCACTCTCTATAGTAAATGCATTTGTAACAGTTGGAGAGATGGCTAAGTGATTAGAAGCATTGCAGGGTACTGACAGCTCTTTAAGAAGATGCAAGTTTGGGTTGGGTTGAGGACCTCACGTCTTATGGCTTTATAAGCTATAGTCCTTGTGCTGGTGGGAGCTGACTCTCCCTCTTTCAGACTGTGAGGTTACCTATCCTCACATGTATATATATATATATATATATATATATATATATATATATATATATATATGTATGTATATATATACATATATATAATAAATAAGAGCCCTTTGTTTCTGAAAATCAGGTTAAGATAATATAGGGCAATAAGCAGGCTTCGAGGAGTCAGGACACTTAGATTTGCTCTAAACTGGTTGCTTGCCAGCTCTTGGGTATTGAGACATTAAAATTACCTGAATTATTTTATTTCAGGAATGAGAGAGAGACTTATTTGTCACTTAGGATTTCACACTGAATTTACATAACAGAGACTTAGATTCTGACATGGTTAGTGATCCATAGCCAACATTCTTTACAGATGAAAATTTCAAAGATGAAAATTGCTGGCTAATTTGATTAAGAGGGAGACGGAGAGGGGGAGGGGGAAGGGGAGAGAGAGAGAGAGA
>NC_034594.1:1348037-1372494 GCF_900095145.1 Mus pahari | reverse complement strand
AAAGGAAAGGAAAGGAAAGGAAAGGAAAGGAAAGGAAAGGAAAGGAAAGGAAAGGAAAGGAAAGGAAAGGAAAGGAAAGGAAAGGAAAGGAAAGGAAAAACTCAACTACTTCAATTTCAGTGCTTTGAAGGAAGAAAAATTTTCAAAGTGGGGAAAACATTCTCTGTGTTTCAGGGTCCCTCCAGCCTCCAGGCAAAGAAGTAAAGAGAAAGAAGAACGTCTCTGAGGTGTTCAGGTGGTGTAACTCAATATGTCAGGAAAAATGTGTTTCCTGTAAGTATTTTTCTGAACTCCTGAGCTAGGCGTGGCCCAAAGACGTACCATTTCATTGCCTCTTAGGAAACCTACCTAAACCTGCTGTGGCTATTTATAAAATGAGAAAACTGCTTGCACAAAATATGACCTGTTGTGCAGAAAGTATTTTGCACTCCTCAAAGTCATCAGGTGGCATTTTATTGAGCGCCCACTGTGTGCTTAGCACTGTGCAAGCACAAGGTGTCAGATTAACAAATCATAAGCCTTTTGGCTGCAAAAAAATTTTTCAAAACCCTTAGCTCCATCAATATTCCAGGCCAAATAGTGGAGAAAGGTTTAAGTTCTATTGCTTTTGCTTTTACAGATAATTTATGAAAAAAATGAAATATTAACTAGGAATGTGGTAGAATAGCTTTCTATTTCGCTAGCAGATGACAAATGAAGTAATGTTGGCACACATTTGAATAAGGAATTATCAATCAACCTCAAACTTGACCCACAGCTGTCATCCCTGCAAATTAATGTTTACCATTTTTAAATATGTGCAGGACATCTGGAAGCAAGCACAGGCTGTGGCTTGCAAGAAATGGTATATCAAAAGCTAATTATAGCAGCAGTGAGCCCGGGTGTCGTTTTGTGATGGTAAATTATAGACGGGAGCTCTGTCACCACAAACTGTTATTCATAACTAAATCATAATGCTTTTAAGTTTTAATTAATCTGCTTAGCTTTAGTTGCAAAGGGGAAGCTTGCTTAACTGTTCAGCCACTGACATTCTCCTGGGCTACCCTGGAACTGCATCTGGATACCTGAGGGAGCAAGACCATATTATCCCAGCTGACACTGCCTCTATTAAGGAGAAGTTCTTTTAATATGTCAGAGTCTGACTATTTCCTTCTATTTCATTATCAGAAAAACCAATTAATTTTCCATAATGGCACCAAATTAATTACAAAATACTATGGAAATCTGAGCTGTCTCTTCTTCCCCTACTATTATGGAAATACCAAGCCCCTTGGTGGTATAGTCCTTTGCTGGTAACAGGTTTTCTCCATAGTTAACATTTTATTTGTGATCTTAGAAAGAACCCTGGAAAAATTGATGCTGTTATTTCTCTTCTACATGAATTACCTCCTCCCGTTGCTTGCCCATACCTTTCCCTTCCTACTGAGTTACCCTTATAATCTGAAGATTAATTGGAGAAAGTGAATTTTCATAAAAAGTTCTCCATTAACTTGATGTGAGGTTTTTTCCCCACCCAGTCTGTGACCTATCATTGAGGGAGTTGTGCTTTAAATTACTGTATGAACACATATTCTCTATATGTCCTAGGTCTAATAACACGCTCAGAATTCATTTTAGAAATTTAGTTAATTATTTTATTAAGAAGCATAGCCTTATTTACCAACAACAACAAAAAAAGATTTAATTCATTAGACTTTGGCTCAAATCAAGTTTTTAAGATATCCTTAAAGAGTAGTTGAGCATCTTCAAGAAGCCTCTCAGGAAAAAAGAATACATCTCCAACAACTGGTGCTAGATAGACAGGAGAGATACATTCATTTTTTATCTCTACACAAACCACAACTTCACATGAACTTCACCATAAGATCTGATACCCTGAATTTGTTAGAAAAGGAAGTACAGGATGTTATTGAACATCAGAGAAGATGTTCTGAAAAGGACTCTCATAGGGTCCCTATGGATAGAGGAGACCTTCATGGAAAATCCTTCCTCCGATTTACAGTAGGGATGATCCAGTAGAAGGGAGGTAGCCTGGGCCAGTCTATTGTCTCTTTAACAAGGTGACTCTTCCGCAAGTTCCTGCTCCAAATTCCATTTGTGGACTATAAAAATGCAGGAAACTCTTTGCTCCCCCAGGGAGCTTTTGGTCATGTTGTTTACCAAAGCATCAGAAAGCAAGTAGAACATGGTCTTTGCAAATCAGTATCTAAACCTCCAATGATCCCTGGCTAGAGACTAAATACACAAGAGTCTACTTCTGTTTCTCTGAAACACCCAGCAACTTGCCTTGATCAGTGACTCTAACCACATTTTTGATGACTAAGCACCAGAATCTGGGACTTTCATGGCTTCCTGTCTGGAATTAGTAGTTGATCAATTGTTTGCCTATATCCACATTAAATGAAATATAAAATATAAATGCATAAATATAAGCAATATTTTATTATACATTATATAAAATACATTATTATATTATATAACATTATTGCATATTATATAATAAATATGTAAATATATATAAAATAAATAAATATAAAATAATTTTCCTGTCATTTTTGTCATCAATTACCAAACATGAATTTGTGATTCAAATTATTTAGTACTGTATGACAATTTCAATAGTGATCCCTTTGAAAGCATTTTTAAAAGTAACTGATGTATTAAAAGTTGCAAGGAGATGTGGGCCAAGACTGTTTGGTCTTCTTCCCTGGAATATCACTTGCTGCTTTAAATGAAAGGCCTCAGAAGTAGACAGTTGGACCTCCTGAGGCCTCTTCCAGCCTTCATGGAAAATGCAATCGTAATTTCTTACAATTTACATATCAAGCAATTTATTTTGGATTTCCTTTCCAAAGAGATGTCTGAATTTAAAAAAAAAAAAAAAAAGCAGATGTGTTCATTGTTAATATTAGTTCAAAGGAAAGATGATAAAATTTTAATTTGTCTCTTTGGTAAGTAGTTTTCTTTACTTTAAAATACTATTAGGGATTATGTAGCTGCCTTGAGCACCAAGTGCACCTTGAAGCCTCAAAACAGTCATTTAAATCATATTAAATGGATTAGGCATGGATGTAATAGGATTTCATACCACACCTCTTCAGAGGAAACTGAGGCACGGAGCACCCCATGACTTGGCAGAGATTCAACTTTTGGCCCATGGAGGTTCCTGTTGAAATCAAGTTTGTCCCTAACACATGCTTCTAGTTCTAGATAGATATGTTGTCATATGTAAGCATCAGTGACTGTGGGCCTTCTGATCAATTTTAGAAATTTACTTTCAGTCATAAAATGACAACTCTTTTCATCGCAGTCATGAAACATAAAAATAAATAAATTTTAAAAGGGCAATCATCTCTGATTTGATTTCTCCTATATACAAAATGCCGGCAGATTAGTTACTAAGGTGCTCTTTGCATCTGTACCTGCTGCAGAGCCAATCCCAGGGGACAAGTTAAAACAGTGGTGCATAAATAATTCAAACATTTGGGACATCAGGTTCAGAGTCTTTTTCCTTAATACCACTACACTCTGATAACCCTTCAAATGTGCCTTAGCTGAGGATTCTCTGCTTATGCCTCCCCCTTGGAAAATATGTTCCCTTTAATTAAAAGCAAACATGGATGGAGGAGATTTAGCTCAATTCTTGCCTTTTTGTTACCTCATGATTCAAAGAAGGAGAAAAAATACCTTTGTTGTTATTCTTCCAAAATGAGGCAGCCTCTCACACTTTTAGAATGCATAAATAGGAATGGGAAACGAACTAAATCAATCCCCATCCTTAAACAACAACCTTCTCCAGGCTTAGTATCAGCTGTATGAAACAGAAACAGTTGGACTTTTTAAAGTAGGTTGCTCATGTTTCAAGGGATGATGTCATAGGTTAGCCAGATATTAAGTGCTACAGATAGAAAAAAACTGCTTGGAATAGAAAACCTTTTGTTGAATTACATAGAAATTACAATAGAAAGTAAACTTATTTGCTATACTAGGGTTAGACTCAGGACCTCATATCACATTCTACTATTGGTCGACAAGCATTCTACTACTGACATGACACCTTGATTCTTTTTTTTTTTTTTTTTTTTTTTTTTTTTTTTAATTTCAAGACAGAGTCTTATTTGGATCTCCAGGTTTATCTCAATCTTGTGATCTTCCTGCCCCTGTGTCTTGAATGGCTAGGGGATCAGAGTCATGCAGAAGCATACCTGGATGACAGCTCACATTCTCTTTTTTCTGTGTTTGAAACTGAGTCCAGGGCTTCATGTATGCTGGCAAGCACACTAAGCACTGAACTGCATCCTTTTGAATTTTTGAGTCATGAATTATGCAGGTTTTGATGAGATATTGGCCTACCATAATCATTCTCACACTTTGGTTCCTATGGGTCTACACTATCCAAACCACTTTCCACTGGCTTAACTCTGTTACATTCATAATAGGTTCATCTCTATAATCAGGCTTGCTCCACCAGAGGGGAACTGGTCAGGCAGGTAAATAACCTTACCTGAAATCACAGAACATGAGAGGCTAGAGTGTGCTTCTTCATGAGGTAAGAGTAATAAAAATTAGATTAGATCCAGATTACCAGGGCAGATAAGTTATGAGTTTATAAATAAGGTTTGTAAATAAGATAAACAGTAAAAATGAGTCAATGCTTCCTGATAACTGGAAGAAGAATATTTATTAACTTTCACTCTGTTTTTCCTCTGAATCTTTTCATTTCTGTGCATATCCCTCTTGCTACTTGGCAGCTATCTTCTGTACTTTTCCCAATTAAAATGTGCCTCTCTGAATGTACTTATACTTGAACAAGAAATCCAGTGCCAGAAACCTTACACAGGCAAATAGAAGGTAATGGTTCATATCTATTTTATATGTTCTGTGTGGACTCACTGTCTTTGTTATGCAAACTCACAAAGAGGAAAGTATAGCTTTACTGGGAAATGTGATAGCACACAGTTGTCTGTTTGTGAATAACACAGTCTGATCATACATTCTTCCATGTCTGGCAAACAGGCTCAGATGTGCACATGCTCTGGTTGGTTATCCAGGTGAATACTAATAGAACCTGCCAGACAGAAATTGGTGTGTGCAATGGATTCACTGTGGGATTTGAGACAGCAAAACCTTCAGTAAGTCACATTGCTCTTCCTCCTTGATTTCTTTCTTCTTGATCCCATTTTAAATACCTAAGAATCAGACCGGCTTTTTTCTTTATAGCAAAGATTCTTTTTTAATTGGTTTCAGACTCATTTACCATTGCTTCTGAATCAGCTCTTTAATGCAATAGTCAAAAGTGTGCCTTTCATTTGCTTCTGAACTGCTTGTTCAAGGAAATAATCTTTTGTAAAAGGAAAAAAATATGTCATGTCCTGCCTCTTACTCATCCGTCAAGGTTTGGGTAATTAAAGCATTTATTATTTCTCAGCACAACTTTACTACTTGTCCAGAGATTTTAAATGCTTTTTACCCTCAGATGTGTCAGTCTCCTATATGTTATTTTATAAATCATATATTTTCATTGGCTTGTTGGTCTTTCTCTGCATAAAAATTACTCATACTTGAAAATAATTTTGGCTTATTTTTAAACCTCTTTTTCATTTATGTGTTTGTATATGTGTATGCTTATATGTGCAGTTTTGTACATATAGTTGTGTGCATATGCACATGCATGTGTTACATGGAGAGCTTATGAAAGTCGGAGAGCAATGTGAGTCTTTGCCGTCCACCCATCTTATTTGAGACAGGGTCTTTCTGCTGTATACTCCAAGCTAGCTCCTCCACAGGCCTCTTGTGATTCTCTTCACCTCACACCTACTACTGACTACCACTATGTGTGCTGTGAATTGGGCTTTTACACTGGTGCTAAGGATCTGGTCTCAGATCATGACAGTTGCATGACAAATACGTTGCCCAACACGCTGTCTCCCTATCCTCCTTATTTTTTCATTTAATGCAATTTTGTGGACACGACATATTTTTATGTCAATAAATACATCTCATACAATTTTAATACTATAAAATTATATTATGGTGTGCATCATAATATATTTCAACAATCTCTAGTTGTTAAATATTTAACATGATCACACATATATCATGGAAGTAGTATAATAGTATGAAATTTTCACTGTGAAGTGCTTTACCTTAATCCTAATTAGCTCTTTAAGACAAAACCAGTTACGAGTGGTGGCACACACCCGTAATTCTATCTTCTTCAGAGGCAACAGTGGGAGGCTTACAAGTTCAAAGAAAGTCTGGGCAGTATCATAAGACACTGTCAAAAACAACAAAAAAGGTACTATTCCATTCGAGTAGGTGATATGTGTGCCATAGAGCCTGTTTTTGCCTACTCTTAAATATCAATTTACATTATGTCCACTATGTAAGTACAAATTTGAAAGAAGGAAGGAAGGAAGGAAGGAAGGAAGGAAGGAAGGAAGGAAGGAAGGAAGGAAGGAAAGAAGGAAGGAAGGAAGGAAAGAAACAAAGAACAAAAGGAAGAAAGAAAGAATCTATTACTTTTGCATGTTTTAGTCTTACTAATTATTTTAGTTAATCAGTTCATAACTTTTATTCAAAATACATGTATGCTCATTAAATATTTCCTAATAAAGATTCTACCCATCACTTTCATCCCAAGAAAGACTTCATCTTGAATCAATTTCCTAATGAGCCAACTCCCACCAACTAAAATTGTGTTAACTCTATCATATAGGTGTGATGAATATTTAATTTGAGGAGATTATTGATAGAGGAGGTTTCTCTATAGAAGTATTCCTGCCCCATGCCTTGACTTTGGTGGATGATCTTCTAGGATGCTCTTTGTGAAGAACCTGATTTTTCTATACTTTATTTTTCTAATAATGCCACAAGGTTTACTTTAACATCAAGGTAAGGCTTGAGTTCTTCTAGCTTCTGAGATTCCTTTCTCACTGTGAGATTGACCACGTTTTTGACTCCCATACTCATTTCAGAGAAGCTGTCTTATTCAGGTGACTGTGTCTACCAGAAATGTCAGAAGCTACACTATTAAGGCTCACAAATATGGCTTCCTAAACATGGTTTGAACAAGAATGACACCAATAAGCATGCTAACATAGAAATAGTCTTCCTGAAGGACGAGCACACCAATTGGTTATTTTTATACCAAATATTAAGCCCTGAAATCATACAGCCCGAGCAGGCACATCATATATATATATATATATATATATATATATATATATATATATATATATACACATATATGTATATATGTGTTTGTTTGGGTAGATATTTTTTTTCTGGGTATAAACATTCATTTAAAATTCACAGCACCCATAGGGGCCCAAAGGATGCCTCAACATATCAACATTAAATTTCCCATTTCAACATGCTCAATTATGTAAAGTTAGAGAGTTTTCAGAAAATATTTCATAGAAATTCTTAAGACATGCTAGCATTATCTCTTCTTTACAGTACACATAGCATTGTCTTTTACAGATCTTTATGTTAGTGTTGTTATTTTACCAATTGTAACACACTTATTTATTGGTATATGGACTTCATTGGAATAATATTTCCAAGCAAGAGAATGTCGTAGGAAATAAGCTTGAATTATACTCTTATGCACGGTGCCTATTTACCTACCTGCATCCTAATGCCACAACATTGGATATGTTGTGCACAGAAAAGGTACTGACCATCTGCTTCAATTCCTCTTATTCTGACCGATATTTTTTGATATCAAAGTATGATTAATTAGTTATCTTAAGGAACAAGTATTGCTTTCAATTGCTAGATGAAATAACTGGTTGACTGATTTTCTTGCCCCACTCTTCAGGCTGGCATGTTCTGAAATACAAAAACTCCATTAACTTTTCCTCCCATGCGTTCCATGTCTCAGCTTCCTAGTAGAGGGTAGAATTCCTAAGTTCAAAAGCGTTTTCTTGGTATAATTTAACACGATATCTAGTGGAGCATGCTGTGTACACTGGCCCTTAGTGAGTATCACCTATCCTGTCCCAGGAGTGGAAACTTTGGCAAGGAAAATTGTTTTCTCTTTCCAGCAATTCTTAGGAGGTGAAGGCGGGAAAACCTAGAGTAAGCTTTCTGGACACCAGGTTCTCTTTCTAGATGAACTCTCTGTCTGGGACATAAAAAGTGTGTCCGGGAGCCTTTGTTATTCACTATGTGCTCCCCTTACTCTACCCATGTCTCATAAGAAGCAAGTGGCTAAGACAATCTTCTCTGACGTCTGAACACTGATGCCTGCTCTGTGACTTATTAGCTGTGTGATTTGTACAATTCATCTCTCATTGCTGAAGCATACTCAAATTTAAGATAATTATGTATGGAACAGGATATTTGTTAACTAGCCTGATTTAGTATTTCAAAATTGAACATATACATAAAGCATCATGTTGGAAAGCATGAGAATATATGATTTCTATTTTTTCAGCTTGAAAATAAGCAAAAAATAAAATATATAAGTAAAATTATGATAGTACAATAGCAATCATGATGTATGATGAGATGTGATAAAATGTGTAGAGTAACTGAAGTGTTGGGCTGTCATAGAATACTTGCTTAATAATGTTAACCATAGGTGCATTTGCAAATGTGCAAGAGAAAAGAACAGGAAGTTAAAGGGAACCATGGGAATGGGCTAGATATGGAAGTAGCAGGATATGAGTGATTTGAAGAGCAAATGAAAAAATGAGGCAGTTAATATGAAAAAGTGGAGTGTCTGTCAATACAGAAAGAAAGAGTGGTAAGAGGGTGAAATTATAGTAAGTATGGCTCAAAAAGCCACATGGAATAATATTATTGCTTGCCTAAGGTAGCATAAAATACATACACAGCTATGTATATACATGGACATACATAGTTTAAATGAAATTGTCTCACTTGGGGGACCCAAGAGGCAAAGACTGTCTAATAAAATAACCCAATACTAGCCATGAGAGTCCTTCTTTTGAGTTGTTGGCAAGAATACTCAAAGAGACTCACCAAACATTATAGGGTATTTCTGTAGCTCCTGAGTGACTCCCAGGAGTTGATGGTAAATCCCTATTGCTGGTCATTATTCACTTCAGACACAGGACCCAAACAACCTGATCTGGACCTGACCTCAAAGCTTCCTCCTTGGGAACTAATTTTCATGGTATCGAAAGTCACCAAAGAAGCTTCCAAGGGTAAAAAATAACCAATATTCCTACCTAGCTATGATGCTTATTAAGTACAGTGATCATCACTGTATGATAAACATTGGGTACAACAATGCTATTCACACCTTGGTGGTTCCCAACACTCTCACTAGACTTAAGGCCCATTTGACAGGCAGAAAATCAGGCTTGGTACTGAAAACATAGCCAATTACCTACGGGTATTGAAGCAAGCTATCTTGGAGGAGAATCCATGACTACCACCTCACAAAACCCTAACTCCATTCAAGTATTAATTTTTGTTTGTTTGTTTGTTTGTTTTTTGTTCACAGAAAAGTGTAGCTCTCATCCCTTATCACAGAAAATTCTCTTTGCAATAGAAGGAGAGCATTAAAGACAACCATCACCCATCCAAATACAGAGAACTGGTGACTGTCTGGTGTCCAGCCCACCTGATGAATGTACAACACCCTTCTTCACCTAAGGAGCACAAAGGTTCTAAGAGCCAGATGAACAGGAAATCTGCTGTGAGATTGGATCTCATAGAAATTACAGGAAAGATGCACTAATAGTCTCAACAACATGGCACCTAAACAAGACCAGAGGGTGACACTAATAGATGCACTAACACAGGGGAAATCTGAGGAGGCACCAAGCCACAGGCAACCGAGGAATGAGGAAACTGGGAGAAACGGTGTTCCTTAGGAAGTTCACTTCAATAGGTTTACCAGCCTTAAATTGTCAGCCTTGAAATCATATACTTACAAGTTGCACTATACAGATTGAGCGGCTATTTATGTTTAGGAGAGAGAAATATAGAATGTGAACAATGAAACAGATGGAGGAAAGGAAAGGGGGAATGATGTAATTATAGATTAATTTCAAAGATAAAAATACATTTCATAAGAAATGTGCATGACAGAAATGAGAGTTCTCTCATTGTAAGTTGTGATGGTTGGGTGCACTCTGAAATCCACTCTAAGAGAAAATCCCTTCTGTCTGTAGAAATCACTTTTTCCAGCCTTAGTGAGACCCTTCTAGTGGCAGGGTTTTACTAGGTGTTTATTATAGCATGGACAGCCTTGGTTTTTCTCCCTTTCTTGCAAAGCAAAAAGAGACTCTTTTCTGACAGAAAAGGAGCTTGTATTTTGCCAATCAAGTTACTAAATCAGCACAATCCAGCAACAAGCTTAATTCTCAGCCAAATTTTTCAAGAAAAGTTGCCATTTGGAACCCATTTGTACTGAAGACTGAAAATCAGTGTTCGGATCACTAGATGATGGCTATCTCAGAATATTAGCTCCACCCAATCCTCATCCTTAAGGGCCTAACAAGGGCCAATAGTGTGTCCTGTCATGCCCACCTACCTCTCTGTTCTCCTTTGTTTAGTGGGAGGGGTTCATATGTTGGCTGTTCTTTTCTCTTTAGGGCTCAGTTCTTTCTGACATTTTCTTTCTTGCAAAGGGCAGAGTTCCTTCCTGAACCAATGAGGGTTCCAAGATCTGCTATGGGGGATGGGAGTGTGAAGTGAAAAGCTACCCTTAAACTCAAATGAAATTTCAACTGAATGGCCTGCAGAAGCAGTTTTAAGGACCAAATGATGAGGTTCTGGGAAGAGGTTGAGAAATGCAATCACCATGGACGGTTTAAAATAAATAGTGCAATGAACCTTCGTCCTTCTCCTTTCATACTCCCCCCCCCTCCCCTGGATAAATACACAAATCTACACCGGTGCACACCATTTGAGAGGGTAATTATCCCAACTGTCTAGAACAAACAAAACAAGTGCAAATGTTATGTCCATGTTTAATGAAGACTTTGGAGTGGTGCACCGAACTGAAACCCATTCTGCTCCGGTCATGCCTTCTCATCCCCTGACCCCTCACGCATGCAGCAAATAAAAAGTCTCATTTGTAATTCAGAGTCTCCAAGGCTCGGATTTAATAACAAAAGTGGCACCTGTCACTTTTTTTCTATGTATTAGTAGCACTCTCTTGCTTTAACCGTTAAAAACAGCTTATCTAGGAAAAAATATAAAGCAACAGTCCAGGGATATTTGTTCTTTGGGTTTACAGCGATTCTTAAAGAAGTCCTGAGGTATGAACTCTTAGTTGAAGGGAAAAATCATCTGCCAAGAAGTTACTCATATGGTCTAACTTCCTCTATACTTTTGAGTTTTTATCTGTATTCTTAGGTTTATAATGATATCATATATTTACCTGTCTTCAGTGTACCTAATACCGTGAAACTGCCGCGTGGGTAGCCTGTAGCGTCAATGCTTAGATGTGGATGCTTTTTTACTTCATTATTTTTAGAGGATACAAAATAATGTTTTAACCTAAGGTTATTTTTAACATTTTGTATCCTGTGTAGGAAATAAATAGTAATTAAGAAGATATGTTTCATTAATATAAGATATCATAGGCAAGCTAAAAGTCTATTCAGATACTTAACACGGCAAATATGTATAAACTAAGATTCATGAATTTCAGACTGAAGAATATTTTCTTTTTTTTTTTTTGATTTTTGAGACAGGGTTTCTCTGTATAGCCCTGACTGTCCTGGAACTCACTTTGTAGACCAGGCTGGCCTTGAACTCAGACTTCTGCCTGCCTCTACCTCCCAAGTGCTGGGATTAAAGGCATGCACCATCACCGCCCAGCTGAAGAATAATTTGAGTGGTGGTTTAGAAACGACCCATGTAGTGAAACTTTGTTTGGGGAAGATAAAAAGAAACAAAAAATTTTTTCTAAACTTTCACTAAGCCAGGCTTAGCTATACATTTCTGAAGTAGATTATCCATGAACCATTCAGAAAAGGCAAATTATTGCATATTTATGATCATAAAGCTATTAAAGGGGTTAGAGAGATTACTCTGTGATTAAAACCACATACTGGTCTTATAAAGCAGAGAGGAAAATTTTGAAGGATATATATAAAAAATGGAATGATATCTCACATTTATATACTGCAATGATTATTGTTCCTGATATGTGGTATTATCCAAAATGACCCATAGATTCAGTGTAATCTCCATCAAAATGGCAATGAGATTCTTCCCAGAAACATGCTGATTACTTTAAGATGAATGTGGAACTACAAAAGTCCCCAACCAGAAAACTTAACAGTTATTATTCTACTCAAGTAGCATAGCCATACATATTCCTAATTACATTTTTTATATCCATAAGTCAGTGCCTCTCCCACGCCTTATCAGAAAAACTTTGTTCTTATAGTAGATGGGAACCAACACCAAAGGTCCCACCACTGGACAGTGTGCAGAGAGTAAGAGACTTTGGAGCTCTCAGTCCTTAGAAGGACACCTTCATCAAACCCTTTCCCTAGGAATTCAAGGATTTCTGTTAAAGATAAGGTGGAAAGTTTGTAAGAGCCAACAAGTCGTGGATGACTCTGAAGAAATAGTATCTTCCAGAAACAACAGGACCAATGTACATATATGATCTGTGGCAACTCATACATGGCCCATACTGGTTGAAGCTAGATGAGGTCCCAGCTCTGGGAAGGGGAAGTGGGCAGGGGCTCTCACTCTTAACCAGGAAACTATCTGCAGCTGATACCTACTTGTAAAGGAAAAATTAGCTACATTTCAGGGAAGACCCTGTGTCCAGGAGTATTTAACTGACATAAAATGAAGTCCATGGTATTTTTTAGAGACAAGTTTTGCCCCATTTTTCCATTGTTAGGCCATTGTTTGTCTTTCTGGTCTTATGCATTTTTCTATGTTTCTTGTTTTGTTTTTGTTTATTTTTAAAGAGATAAAGAAAACAATAAAGTTGAGTGGGTAGGGAGGTGGAGAGGGTCTCAGGGAAATTGGAGGAAGCAAAAACATGATTCAATTATATTGCATGAATGATTTTTTTCTATTAAAAAAGAAATATATAACAAAATAAAAAGACCACCATCAGTCTGAGCAATTCAAAGGAGAAAAGATAAGGAGGTGTCACAGTAGCAAGGCAACTGGTTGTAAAGTTGTAATAATGAAGAATATGACGATTCTCTAAATTACATTCTAATCAAACAGAAACGAGAAGCTAAAGAGTCATCGCCATACATATATCCAGATGATTATATAGCATAGATATGAGCAGTTTGATTAAAGAAAAACAAACCAAGAACAACAATGTCTTCAGTAAATGATGCTGGGAAACTGGATATACATAAGTAGAATAAGAAACCTAAAGGCTTACTTGTCAACGTCAACAAAAGTCAGTCTTAATTATATTAAAGGCTAAATTCTTGAAAATATGACATTATTGGAATAAAACATGGGGGACATTTTAGGAATCTTGTGTATACATTCTAAGGATAGTACCAAAAAGCAGAGAAAATATTGAATAGACGAAGAACATTACATTATTGTTGAAAAGTTTGTGCAGTGGGAAAGAAAACAATTAGCAGAATGAAGAGATAATGTTGCATAGTCAGAGAAAATACTTATAAACTATTCACCAAACAAGATTTTAATATCCATAATATATATTATTCTCAAATGACTAAATGATAGAGTAGCTGGTAAATGGCAGGAAAGTCTATATAGATATTTTTTAAAGAAAACACAATAAAAATAGTATCACCAAAAATCAAGTAAGTGTAATGACATATCATTATATCCTATTCATTGCAGTCACTACTGCTGATAAAAATTTGGAGAAAAGAGAACTATTATATGGTTGATGGTGGGGGTTGGGAGTAACTTGGTACAACCACTGTGAAGAACAATATAGCATTTCTCAATATCCAATAATATGTGTTCTCATTCATCTGTACAAGCTAATAAAAAAAGCAAAAGAGTCCATAGAAAAACGCAGTATTAAGACTGAGAGGAGAGGTGGACTGACATGGATGGTACACCAAGACAGAGGGACAATGATATTTAATTCTGGTGTCAATAGGATAACATGGCACCATCAGAATTATATATAACCAGATAGAGGATTCTGACAGTTTTAACTCATAAAATAATAAATTCTTGAGGTAGAAATGTTTATTACTTGGATTGGTCATTACATGTGGGGCTCGGGTTACCCACTATCACTTCACCTGTGCTCCACGCATATGCACAAATATTAACAGGCTTTAAAAATAGGACAAAATGCATTGTTGTTCCAATAATTTCATTTTGTATTTAGAAAGAAAGCAGCTTATAAAATAAAGAATAGGTAATTTTATTTATATTTTAGTCAAGAATTAGAATTGCTAAGATTGTCTTGTCTCCCCCTTTTTATATGACTATTTAAGCTAGACTGAAGGGAATTGGTTCATTGTGAAACAGGCATAAAGCTCTATGTTTTCTCCTTCATATTATAATGAAATAAAAGAAAATAAAATCCATAAAGGTTTTTTGCAATATAAATATTCCATAGTATCCATTTTAAGTCTTTTAGAAAACAATAATAATTGCATTGGTATTTTTTATATCATAGTAAGATATAAATACATCTTATACCTCAAGGTGTTATGCCTTCTTTATTTCAACATACCAAAAAAAAAATGCCTTTCTAGTGAATACCCACATACATTTTAGAGATCAGCTTAACTTTTTTTTTGTTTGAAAAAAAAAAAAGAGGTTCAAGCGACCTTCTATTGAGAGAGAAGACAGCCACCCATACCAACAAGGATACAAAATATGCTCTTAAATTTTCATAACCATATTCAATCCTGCATGTATATACGTATACATATATACATACATATATGTGTGTGTACAGAGTCAATGACCCAAAATATAGACATTTTATTTAGTTTTTTGTTGTTGTAAATTTAATCTTCAATTGTCTTTGATCCTGTCTATGTTTCAAACTAGTTGAAATATACCCATTATTTAGGCAAGAGAGTACAACCAGCATGCTAGGCCTTTAGTCCTTTAGGATTTCTGAGCTAAATATCAATATTGTTTCAATCTTCAGAAATAATGTTATTCAGATTAATTATCTAGGATGCTTAGAAAATGTTTGAGTGTGTATCATTCTTATTTCCTTTATTATAGAAACTATAGAATAATGTTCAAATAAAGATTGTTTCTTGGGTTGAAAATAAGAGGAAAGAAATTATTTCAGCTACCTTCCTCTTTGCTCAGCACATATCACAAGAAGTGGCCAACAGAGTATAACTTAATATCAATGTGCCATCAATTTTATACAGATTTTGACTTATGTAAACAGTCAACAGTATAGATGTTATGGGATTGGAATGAAGAAAAAAATCAAGAGCAGTCTAGGGAGTTAGGAAAAATAAATTACTTGCAAGATATTTTAAAGAATTCAGCAAAAATTTAAGTAAATGAGAGTGAACTGTTTGAAGTAAGAACTCTCAAAATATCCTTATGAGTGTCTGTTTTAGACTGGAAGAGGCCTGGGAATGCTTCCTGCTTGGGGCTACAGAAGCATGGAACAGAAGAGCCCTCTCAAGCATCAAAGCCATTATTTGAGAAGATATATTTAGATCACTATGAAACCTGCCTAGTCTCCTTCCACAGTTTGACACAGTAAATATGATATAACCCACTCTTCTTTTTCCCCTTTTTTATTAGATATTTTCTTTATTTACATTTCAAATGTTATCCCCTTTCCTAGTTTCCCCTCCGGCTGTTTCCACTGTTACTTCTTTTTGGTATGTAACAGCATACCATAAAATCCCCTATCTCCTCCCCCTCCCCCTGCTCCCCAACCCACCCACTCCCATTCCTGGTCCTGGCATTCCCCTATACTGGGGCATAGAGCCGTCACAGGACCAAGGGCCTCTCCTCCCATTGATAACTGACTAGGCCAGGCCGTCTTCTGCTACAGATATAGCTAGAGCCACAAGCTCCACCATGTGTTTTCTTTGATTGGTGCTCTGAGGGTACTGGTTAGTTATTACTGATGTTCCCTCTATGGGGCTTCAGTCCACTTCAGCTCCCTGGGTATTTCTCTGGCTCCTTCATTGGGGACCTTGTGCTCTGTCCAATGGATGACTGTGAACATCCACCTCTGTATTTGCCAGGCACTGGCAGAGCCTCGCAGGGAAAAAAAAAATGTTGTAGCCCACTCTTCTATCTCTAAGCTAAAACACTGTATTTGGGTACTGAGTGTAAGGGACAACAGATATGTCATATGGGATATATGACTTAGGAAAAAACATTACCCAGAAGCCACGGTACTGCTTTAAGATTCATTGACACTGATAAATGAACTGTTTACTAATACTGGCAAAAGATTTAAAGAAAACATGCCTATTTTTATCAAAAGAATGAGCACATGGTAGTCGTAAAAATAAATATAACCAGGGACAAGAAAAATGAGGCAGTGGTTAGGGGCAGTTATGGATTTAACAGAGGACTTGAGACCAGTTCTCAGCATGCTCAAAGGGTAACTCAAAATGACCAATGACTCTGGCTCCAGGAGACCTGATTCCCTTTTCTGGTCCCCAGTCACCAGCCTTCATAAGCACATAACCACACACAATCATTCCTGTAATTAAAAAAAAATACAACTAGTTATCATTTCCATTAAATAATTGGTCCTGAAAATTCCAACCATATTGAATTTGTGAGCAGTAGAATTGAGTCCACATGGGAAAGGGTTAAGAATAATATACACCTTAGGTTCATTCTCTAGCTCCTCCATTGGGGGCCCTGTGTTCCATCCTATGGATGACTGTGAAGATCCACTTGTGTATTTGCCAGGCACTGGCATAGCCTCATATGAGACTGCTATGCCAGGGTCCCTTCAGCAAAATCTTTCTGGCATATGCAATCGTGACTGGGTTTGGTGGCTGATGATGGGATGGTGAAGGGGTCTACAACCCTATAGGTGGAACAACAATAGGAACTAACCAGTACACCCAGAGCTCCTGTCTTTAGCTGCATATGAAGCAGAAATGGCCTAGTTGGCCATCTTTGGCAAGAGAAGCCCCTAGGTCTTGCAAACTTTATATGACCCAACACAGGGGAATGCCAGGGCCAAGAAGTGGGAGTGGGTGTGTAGGGGAGCAGGGCAGGCGGAGGGTATAGGGAACTTTTGGGATAGCATTTGAAATGCAAATAAAGAAAATATCTAATTTAAAAAATAAAAAAGAATACTATACAGAGGTGAAGAATTTTCCCAGAATAATCGCTGAAAAGTCAAAAAGATGAAAATTACTAAACAATCATTATGTATTAAAGGCTACTATCTAGACATTAATAGTTCTAAAGATACCAGATAAATCAGAAGAATAAACAGGGATAACTTTAATAAATAATATAAGAAATATTTTTGGAGCAAAAAAATAAGATACCAAAGATTCATCCTTTAGTGGCAGAGAAAACCCAAACCTTAACTCTTTGGCACCATTTTAGTCAATGACATGACAAATCATGACTCAAGAAACATGTTGTCATTCAGTAAGAGAATCAGATTGGAATCATACCTCTAATTGACAACATTGAATTCCAGGAATCAACGAAACAGCAGCATCTAAGCTAGTGGTTCACAATCTGTGGGTCACAACCCTTTGGGAGTAGAATAACCCTTTCACAGGAGTTGCCTAAAACCATCAGAAAACATTTACTACTGAGGTTAGGGACCCCTATGGAAGAGTTAGAGGAAGGATTGAAGGAACCAAAGAGGATGGCAATCCCATAGGAAGACCAACATGCCAACTAACCTGGAACCTGGGAGCTCTCAGAGACTAAGTCACCAACCAAAGAGCATCCACGGGCTGCTGTTCCGAGGCCTCTTTCATATGTGCAGCAGAGGACTGCCTTGTATGGCCTCAGTGGGACAGGATGAACCTAATCCTGTAGAGACTTGATGCCCCAAGGAAGGTAGATGCTGGGAGTAGGGTACCATCTCAGAGGTGAAAGAGAGAGAGAATGGGGCAAAGAAATCTGGGAAGGAGGACCAGAGAGAAATATTTGGGATGTAAATAAATAAAATTAATTGATTAAAAATATTATGATTCATAAAAATAGCAAAATCACCGTTATGAAGTAGCAAGAAAAATAGTTGTAAGGGTCATTAAAACATGAAGAACTATGTGAAGGTGTCACAGCATTAGAAAGGTGACAACCACTGCTTTAAGCTCAAAATGATAAATATTTTGAACCCAGAGTCTTATATCTAGGTAATAACATTCAAGTATACAAGCAAAACATTCACTGTTTACAGAAAATTTCATTAAAAAAAAAAGATACCAAAATTATATTCTCATTTAAAAAAACAGTGTCATACACAAAGAAAATGTTATAAATCTTATAATTAGATATGAATATTTATGCATAATGCAAACAAAATAATTGTAATTTAAAACCTAAAATTGTGTCAGTAGGGAATTCTGGAGAGGAGAGATATGAAAGCAGGCTAAACTTTCTGTAGTCCTCTCAGGAGTTGAAAAAGAAAACTAGTTATGAACAATGTCAACATAACATGTATATGTGGTTGTTTAAATTTTAGTTAAAACTGGAGAAATGGAAGGAGTCGAAAGCTGTACTAATAGAACCAGCAGGAAAGAAGGCAGAGGGAAAGGACAAATAGAGACCAAACAAAAATAAATAAATATCAAATATTTAAGAACACAGAGACTGGCAGGATGAGCCACCTGGTAATATACTAACCATGCAAACACAGAGACCTGAGCTCAGATCCTTCGCATACCTCTTTTGAAAATTCCCAGTACAAAGGCACAGAATTGCAACTCCTTCAACAGAAAGTAGAGGGAAGACGACTCTCAGAGATGACTGGCCAGCCAGTCTAACAGGGGTCTCAAGGTTGTTCAGAATCTCTGTGTTAAAAAAAAAAAAAAAAAAGAGCTAGAAGGATGGTGATGGTTTGCCAATCAGGCATGAGGGCCTTCAGCCCCAGAGCTCTTGTAAAACCAGACTGTACACCCTGTATTTGTAATCCTTGTGCCAAAACTGGAGATATCCTAAAGTTAAGAAAAAACCTGGCTTGGAGTATGAAATGGAGAACAAGAGGAAGACCTTCCTCAAACAAGGTAGAAAGCATGGAGTAACACAAGGGGACACAGGGACACGGGGACATGGGGACATCATCTGACTGCCACATATATACCATGCTATGTATATACTTGTATGCGTGCAAACACACACACACATAGACAAACAAACATTCAAACATTCTAAGTAAAAGAAATAAGAAGGCTGTAATTGAAGAACACAATAGGCATTCACTCCTGGGTTCCACATGCACATTAATACACACACAATTATGCACATACAATAAGTAAACAGACAAATATAAATTAAACATGTAAAGGATGTGAAAGTCCAAGTGAAGCAAAAATTAGTGTCTGAGATTATTAAATCCTTTGTTATGAAAGAAGTGTAGGATTAAAAATGTTTTATGCATGACAAACAAAAAACATAAGTAAAATAACACATATATAAAACTAAGAATATAAGAAATAAAAGAAGGTACTCAGGATTAGAACTCAGGAGAGTAATACAAACCACAGCCTTGTAGAAGACTAGGTTTAACATCTAATCCTGCCCCCATTACAGTCAGAAAAGGCAGGAGACAGAACAGCTAGGGAAAGAGGAATAACACATGTAAACAATGAAAGATACATAAGAATAAACACAAGATGGCAAACCTCACTTACATCTAACATTATGCAAAATTTAAAATGGGATGTTACTGATACTTGCCAACTAATAAGGTGTGAAAATTTGCATAGACATGAAAGATCAAGTTCCATGTTCATCAAATAAGAAACTCACAAGATATTGTACCATGAGAAATAGTGTCCAACAGTGAAAAAAACATGTCATGGCATGATTAAAATTTTCCTAGTGAGGTCATAGATCTTGAAGAAGATTCTACAACTTCCATTTCACCAAATCAGAGTTGTAGGAGGAATGGAAAGGAGGACCCCATTTAGTACTGCCTAAGGAACCAAGGATTGCTGACACAGACAATGCCAGCCAATAGGGAACTGCTGTTTCAAAGAGATGCTTTTTGGGGACCAATGGGGGCTGGTGGAAGGTATTAAAGGGGTTTGCAGCAGCATTCAGATGAGCTTGATGTGGCATTTTTCCCTGCTTCCTCAGTCACTTCATATCCAACCTCCAAGGGCAAGTAGGGCAGTGGGCAGTCCAGGGCACAGGCAACAAGCAAAATCCTTAAGCACTTTCTAAATGTTTGTTCTAATATCCACAGATAAATGTCTTCCTTACCCCTCATCAAGGGGACACTTCTCCTTGCAACAAAAGGAAACGATTACAGAAAACCACAGCCAATAAAGAATGTGTGGAGCGGTCCCAAAACAACTCCTGCAACTAAACAAGTACTATTGGAGCAGAGGAGGTGGAAAGGTTGTAAGATCTGGAGGGTCAGGAAATTTGCCATGAGGTTGTATCTTCTAGTACAGCCAGAAATTACTCTCATAAAGTCTCACCAACAGCAATGTCTAAACTTGAGTAAGTATGCTGCCAATAGATGTGGTAATGTGGACTGAGAAGAACCAAGGAATCCTCAGGGCCTGCACAAAGAACTACAGGTAGATAAGGAATGCTGAGGTCATAAGAAATACTCTTCCCCAGGCAAAATCACACTATTGGTTATCCAACACCAAATAGTCAGTCCTGAGCCTGAAAATCTGAAAACATGTGTGTAATAACAATTAAAGAAAACTGTGGCCAGAAATTTGAAAGAGCCAGGAGGGGTACTTGGGGGAGGAGTAGATGAGTAAAGAGATAGGATACATGGTTTAATTATATTACAATCTTTAAAAAACTTATATATAAGCTAAAAGTCAAAATTTAAAGATCATGTTATTCTACTTAAGAAGAAAACATAGTCTCTCTGCCTCTGCCTCTGTCTCTGTCTCTGTGTGTGTGCATGCATGTGCGCGCATGTATGTGTATATAGCTGTGTGTGGTGTCACTAAAGGAGTATATAGACCCTTGTTAAATACAAGGAATTATCGATGAATGGACAATCAAGAGCATGTACAGAAAGTGGAGCTAAAAGTTTAAATCTTTGGTTTTTATTTTGTATCTTCTGTTACTTGAATATTTTCAGACAAGAATGTGTGAACTTATGCATACACTTCTGTCATTATACAAGGATCCTTACCCTATCTTAAGCAATACATGAAGGCACCCACCCTCTCTCCTTATTTAGTAAATACTAATCATATGTGTGTGAGAGAGCTTTATGTGCTCCTATGAATGTACATGTGTGTAGCATCCAATGGCCAGCTTCCTGCATCTCTCTTAGTCATCTCTGTCGTAATTAAGACAGCATCTCTCACTGAACGTGAAGCTCAGTACTTTGGTGAGACTGATTGCCAGGTGACTGCACTGACACGACACGCCTGGCTCTTGCCTCTCTGCTTTCTCTCAGGAGTGCTGAGTTTACTCTCCCTCCTCCTCTCTAATTAGACCTCTGTGTTTCCTATTTTCCCCTTCAGATCAATTTTATCCTGCTATTAGTTCCCTGCTCTCTGAAGTCATCTCTTTTACTTTCTTGGTTTCTGGAGCAATGCAACAACAATTAGTCAAAAGAGAGGCCATGTATTTGAAAGACCGAAAGAAAGAAAAGAAAGGATTTATGGGATTGTTTGGAGAGAAGAAAATGAAGGGAGATTCAGTGTGATATTATAATCCCCCCAAATAAAAGAAATACTTTAAAAACCTTTGCATACTTGATTTCTTTAGTAAAGTATACTATCATTCAACAAGTCATCTCTGGCTTGTGGGTATCCAGGCATTGAGTCTGTGGGAAGTAAAGAATCACTGGTAAAGATGCAAAAATGCTTAATTTGTATCACTAGGGGTACCTACAGCCATGGAGAACGCAAAAGGAAAAAATCAGGAAATAGTGGAGTAAAACTCATACCTTCATTCAGTTCCTAAGGCTCTAATACTATGCTGAAGTTACATGATCTTATATTTATACACTATTTGGGTTTAAAGTTGGTATATTATAATGAATAATTTAATAAAGCTACAGCCTAAATGCAGAAGGGAAAAAATAAAACATAATTACAACCTCTTGAAATGCCTTCCACAACAGCAAGAAGTCTTAAGGGCAAGTGGATTTAATAGATTCAATGGTGAGCGTATCATCATAATTCAAATTTGATTTTCTTTCTTCTGCCTTCCCAACCTCAAAAATATTGCTTATTGTTTCATTAAGTATTATAAATGCTGAATTCTAATGGTGAAATAATATTGTACATTTGAGTTTAGCATACATTTTTACTCCTCATCTTTTCACACAAATTCTTGCTTTTCTGCAAATGAAGATCCTTTATTATCTAGTGATGACTTCAGAAAAGAGTCCCCAAAACAAAAATGTAAATTTTATAATACTATATAATATCTAGTTAGCATGGCTATGCAACTGAGCAGCTAGGTCATTTTGTTAAATATGGAGTTCAGCCTTGTTTATTTCAACTCAGGTTGAAAATCTTATAAAAGTATGCATGTACCCACTTTTTTCCTAGTATATGGAATTAAATTTCTTGCTTATTGAGAGCAATATTTAATAAATATGTCATGGTTGGAAAAACCACAGTTAGCACTCTAAGGGTTTACTTTAAAGTAGTTCACTAGGATTAGGACTTCAAGATGAATTTAAAGAAAAGAAATAGAAAGAAAACAATTTCATATAAGTTTACTAAGGTAATTTTTAAAGCTAATGTAACAAAAAAATAAAACTATAAGATGCAACTACTCATAAATTATTTTTTCGCGGAATTCAAGAAATCTATGGAAATTTTCTTCTATGGAATATAGGTCTTTAAACTGTTTTCTCCCAGTTGGAGTTTCTGACTGGAAGCTAGAGTCTTCACTCTGCTTTCTCCCCCGCTTTAGTTGCTCAGGACTCACCCACATTCTGCAACTGCAGCTTTGCCCTATGGATGGGCAGCCAACCCAGACCAAATCACCCACGATCAGGCATTCTTCTTCAGAAAGGTTGTTCTATATTTGACACCTTGGTTCTATTTTAGGCCCACACAGACTGGAAATCAAGTTCAGGGTATTATAAAGGACACTTTCATCGATGAGAGTGACTGGAATTTCTAAATGTGATTGACAGGAGTATCTTACAGAGGATCTGCTGGATGCTCTATCCATATTCAACCCCTGCCCCTCCAGGTACTCTTCGACTCCACTAACCCCCTTTCCATTTTAGTGTCACAGGATCTCTAACATGCTCCCCAACCTCCTTTATTACAACTTCATTTTCCTGGATCCCTTTCTACACTTATAAAAATGAGGTGTTATAATCTAAAATCAAGAGAGAGAACATGTAGTGTTTGTATTTACAAGTCTGTGTTCCCTGCCTTTGCATGTTTTTTTTTTAAGTTCTATCAGATTTTCTGCAAATGTCAGATTTCTTTTTTACATCTGAATAGAATTCAATTTCTGTATAAGTACCATATTTTCATTATTGCTTCTTCTGCTGATGGGCATCTAGGCTGATTTCATTTCCTAGGAATTGTGAACGAACAGCACTAGGAATATATACAGGCAAGTGCCTCTGTAGTAGGATGTAAAGTCCTTTGGGTATGTGCTCAGGAATAGTATAGCTGGGTATATGATAACCGCAACTTTAGCTTTTAGATTTTGTTTGCTTATTTGTTTTGTTTTGTTTTGAAGTTCCACTCTGATGTCCACACTGGCTGACTTCCCTAACAGTCATACCAACAGCAAAGAAACATTTCTCTTCCCCTATAATCCCAGCAGCATTCATGATTTTTTTTTTTTTTTTTTGTGATGACAGCTATTCTGGCTGAGGTGAGATGGAATCTCTAAGCAGCCTTTCATAAGATAAATTTACCTAGATTCCTGCAGGTTATGACTGCTTCTGTGTTCTTGTTATTTCCCAGCAGAGATTCTAAAGGTGGCAAATAAGAGCACCTATAACATGGCAAACTCAATGCAGAGTTACTAAATCTAACTTGTAGGCATAGATTCTAGGGATGAGCTACTACACTAAAGAACCAGTGTATTGCTAGAAGTTGATGCTAGGCTTTTTGCTGGATGTGCAGTGATGGATATCAGATGCTGAGGATTATCATCTGGAAGCTTTAACTTTTTCATGTGTACTAGCTAATTTTCATGGCAATCCTACTATTATCAGAATTGTTAAAATAAGAAAATGGAGACAAGCTGGGCAGTGGTGGCGGCACAAGCCTTTGATCCCAGCACTTGGGAAAGAGAGACAGGTGGATTTCTGAGTTCAAGGCCAGCCTGATCTACAAAGTGTGTTCCAGGACAGCCAGGGCTTTACAGAGAAACCCTGTCTCAAAAAACCAAAAATAAATAAATAAATAAATAAAATAAAGAGAGAGAG
>NC_034594.1:1329209-1348009 GCF_900095145.1 Mus pahari | reverse complement strand
GAGAGAGAGAGAGAGAGAGAGAGAGAGAGAGAGAGAGAGAGAGAGAGAGAGAGAGAGAGAAATACACTTTCTACCAGGAACTCCTAGTGGCGAAACTGTACTAGAACTTAGCCTTTACTCTTAGCCCACATCTGTTCCTCTCTGTCACTCAGTGACCTGCAGAGCACTTTCTACCAGGAAACCTTCAACCATCACACTTTCCTAAGATCCAGAGAGGGCAATGGAAACCAACGAATGGAACCCGACAAGACAAGACCAGAAGTCATCACCCAGAATCATCACAACAGTCTAACCTCCAATACTGAGGCACCAGTGCAAACACAGCAATGTTAACACAACAAGCTTCCACCACAATCCAGTCACCTGACTACTGCAGGTCCTGAGAAACGTCATACAGCTGAAGCACACAGTCAGGACCTCAAGATATGAATTATTAATAAGTTCAAAGATCTTATAGAGGATATGAATAAATTACTTACTTAATAAAGACTACAAAAAAATTAAAAACACTTAAGTCAAACTCAACAAAGAGATAGAAACACACACACACACACACACACTTACAATGATCAAACTGAAATAATATTGCAAATCAAAATTTTAGGAAGAAACTAGAGACAGACAAAGTTATGTAATTTTCACAAATGTATACAGCTTGGCAACTTAAATTGGCAAATTTAAGGCTTATGCTGGTGGCATGTGATGCCAAAATCTGCACATTCAACACGGCATTTCTCTTCCTCACAGTGACAACTGACCCCACCCAACTCCAAAATGACCAAATGTTGGAGAACTGGCACAATTTTTGGTATTGAATTTTATTATACATGAGAAGCGTAAAATTCTTACCACAAACATGTCATTGTTCATCTCTAAAGCCAAATGAGTAAACTTAAAAAATAAGGTAATAAAATCCCTCTTAAAGGTGATGTTTTTGATAACATCATTCACTCAGTGACATGACTTACAAATTAATTTTACCTGGAAATACATCTAAGCTTATCTATTTTTTTCTTTTAAGCATTATACATCTGGCGTTTCACCATGCCAAGAAAGTTGAAAAAGCACTTTTGAATCATTCTGAATAATGAAAACATTGCATATCTTATTTACCTACAGGTGTTCAACCTGAATGAAGTAGAGAATGTTAAATTAATTGTGATAAGACTGTTTATTTCCAACCTAAAGAACTTATTACAGACAGAGTATTGGAAGACTAAATAAATACATTTTAAGAATCACCAGATTAGATGGCCTTTCCTTCAGTCTCTGTTCTACACTTTGTCTCTGTAACTCCTTCCCTGGGTATTTTGTTCCTCCTTCTAAGAGGGACCGAAGTGCCCACACTTTGGTCTTCCTTCTTCCTGAGCTTCATGTGGTCTGTGAATTGTATCCTGGGTATTCTGAGCTTCTGGACTAATATCCACTTATCAGCGAGTGCATATCATGTGTGTTCTTTTGTGATTGGGTTACCTCACTCAGGATGATATCCTCCAGATCCATCCATTTGCCTAAGAATGTCATGAATTCATTGGTTTTAATAGCTGAGTAGTACTCCATTGTGTAAATTACCACAATTTCTGTATCCATTCCTCTGTTGAGGGACATCTGGGTTCTTTCTAGCTTCTGGCTACTGGAGATCCATCACATATACAGTCACCAAACCCAGACACTATTGTGGATGCCAACAAGTGTTTTCTGACAGGACCCTGATATAGCTGTGTCCTGAAAGGCTTTATCAGTACCTGACAAATACAGAGTTGGATGCTCACAGCCAACCATTGGACTGAGCACAGGGTCCCCAATAGAGGAGCTAGAGAAAGGACCCAAGGAACTGAAGGGGTTTGCAGCCCCATAGGAGGAACAATATGAACCAGCCAGTATCCCCTAGAGCACCCAGGGTCTAAACTTCCAACTAAAGAGTACGCATGAAGGGACTCATGGCTTCAGTTGCATATGTAGGCCTTGTCTGCCATCAATGGGAGGAGAGGCCCTTGGTCCTGTGAAGGCTCTATGCCCCAGTGTAGGGGGATGCTAAGGCTAGGAAGTGGGAGTGGGTGGGTGGGTGAGCAGGGGAAGGGGAGAATAGAGGGTTTTTGGAAGGGCAACCAGGAAATGGGATAACATTTGAAATATAAATAAAGAAAATATCTAATAAAAAATAAATAAAAAGTGAAAAAAAGAAATTAAAAAAAGAAAATCACCAGATTAATGTGAATGAACCGAAGGAGAGGTGCCTCCTTGCTAGGTGAATGCACAAAACAATCTGTAAAGCCTTGCAACTGGACAGTGGATAGAGAAGGCATAACACTGTAAATGCATTAAAGCACTCCATCAAAGGCTTTGGGAGAATTATGGTGGAATGACTTGCAGCCTCTTCCCTGAGTACCTGATGATATGCAAGCTATGAAGGGAGAAAATTTATCATCAATCCTACCTACCTGTGATGTCTGACAGACATAATGATGATTTGTCTGAAAAGAAACCCACCAGGTAGTTCAGTAGTGGCAATTGTATCTTGAAAGTAGCCAATAGATGCTTAATTGGATTTAGAACCTTCCCAATAGGAGGGAATTCATGTCTCATGATATAAAACAATCGCCTGTGTTCAGAGAGCTCACACATCCTAGAGGAAAACCTACTACTGGCACTTTCCTAAATCTGCATAATTTCTGTGTTCTATGTACTTAGCTTTATATTACAGATAAGTATAGCTCCTCCCTGCCATCAAGGAAAGCTCTTCTGTACAGCAGACAGAGCATTACAGAAATTCAAACTGGTTAAAATGCAGAGACTTTGGTATGCCCATCCCAATTGACTCATATAAAATACGTCCTCTACATCTGAGGCTCAGGGACATTTTCAGTGGAAGAAAGGATATAAAGACTGTAAGAGGCAGAAGACCAAGATTCCTGATGTTTAATAGTATCTTCTATACACTGCAGGGATGGAGCACCTATGAAATTGCAACTATTTGGTTGCCTAAACAAGACTTGCATAATGACAACACCAATTGACATGTGAACATAGATAGAGAAAATATCATAAGGTCCACAACCTTAGATGGGGAGCTACAAGCAAAAATGATTGCTGAGAGACAGTAATCAGGTTTTCCAAGTACGACCTCTCCAAAGGGTGAGCTGATAGGTAGCAGATGGTTAACACACACATGCACACACACACACACACACACACACACACACACACACACACACACACACACATACACATAGCAACACTAAATTATTCATAGATTCAGTAAGGTGTGTGTGTGTGTGTGTGTGTGTGTGTGTGTGTGGTGTGTGTGTGTGAAAGAAGAGGGGGTCATGAGGTAATGAATTAGGAAGGAAGTGGGAAGGCATGAGAGGTTTTAAAACAGAGGGAAATAGGTGTGGATATGATGTAAATTCAATTCTTACCTCCAAACTCCATCTGCTTCCTTCTATCTCTTGGGTGCCTGCCATCTCTCAGAATTACCATAGTCCAATTCCAAACCTCTCCTAATGAAATTGCTTGTGAACTCTGCCTTAACAGCTCTGCTACACATATTTGGAGTTTACCCTAGAATGAAACCAAAATTGGTAGCTTCAGTGGCATGGGAGAGGCCCGAAGTTTTCAGAGCACTAGTGTATTTCTACCTTGTTCCTTGACAGCTGGCTCCTATCATATCACTCTCCCTAGAAAGGACAGTTCAGAAACTGAGAAGTCAAGCCGTTGCCTCCATATCTCATAAAAAGCTGGGATTAAAATCTGACCTAGTGACCTCTGAACTCTAGAGCCTGGTAAGATACTGCAGACAGTCCTGTCTCTGACTGTGTCCATTTGCCTACCATATCTCTGTCAAATCTCCTCTTTGCTTTAACCCTCCTCTTATCAAAAATTGATTCTTGATGCCTTCCTGTCCTCTGTCCTTATCTTCACTGCCCGAGCAGTCTTAACTGATGTGGTACTTTCTGGATAGCTATGTCATCACCCACACCAAACCCACACAGAGCTTGAGAGAGGCTTTATTAGTTTCTTTATCCACCTTTTGCTTTTGGCAGGAGGGATTGCTACCTACAGAGTTGCAGTCACCACCGATGGCACAATTGCTTTGGCCCTCTTCGACCCTCTTGAGTTCTAATATTGTCTCTTGTACTTACTTGATTCCTTAATATGGTTCTTCAGACTTTAATTCTTTGGACACTTATGTTCAGTTTTCTCATTTTACTCTCCTTGCCGCCCATCATCACATGGGCAATAGCACTAAACCTGCTGCATGTTTTCTTATTTTCAATAAAATCTTACCTGTCCATAAGCAGGAGCTCTAATACAATCTCTCCTTCGATTACTTAGCTATGGTTGGTGACTGGAAGTCACAGTTCTCCAATTCAGTAACTCTTTTGATTCTTCATGAGTCAAGCCTATTACCACAGGTATCTGGGAAATCCATGTCCCTTTCAAATTTAACATCATGAAGAGTTCGACTGACTCAGCCACTGCTTTTCACTGACCTAGCATGTCCATGACCAGTAGCAGATGTCCCAAGACACTACCTTTGTGCTCTCTCATCTTTGTGCTCTGTATCTCTTTGTTTCTCTCTCTCTTCGTGAATCTCTGTCTTTCCACTTCCATCTTCAACACTCTCCCCTCTCTCCCTTTTTCTCTCCCTTCCTCCTTTCATTCTATCCTCCATTTCTGCTTCCTTCCCTGCCCTTCTCCTTGCTCTCTAGTTCAGAAGTAAGATACAACTTAATTTCTATACATCACACCTATGCTGACAAGAGCCTGAAAGTGAAATCACACATATGGTATCTAATATTGAGGAAATTTTTGAGGCAGAGGTTAAGGGGATAGATAGGCTTGGTAAGGATGTCAAGGAAGAAAAGCCAATAGTTAATCTTTATTGGCTGTCATTATTAATATCACATCCTGTATTCAGTTTTATTCAGTATCTTGTTCAGCTTTTTTTGAGCCTAGGGCTAATGGATTCAACATCACCATCCTCCATGAAGAACTGTTGCTTTACAAAATACTGCTGAGGTTTCACGATGATGAAATATTTGCATTTTGCAAGTTTCCATGAATAGTGGAATGGATCACACAAAATTCTCTGTACACATTTCTCTGGATCTGGTGTACAAGTGCTAATCTCTAAATCTGGGCTAAAATATTACACGTGAGTTGCTCATTGCAACAGATTCACGAGGTCCAGTGTGGTTCTTTAATAGAGAACAAAACGGTTTATATAAGTATTAAGTGAAATGGAATGATGACAAGCGCAGATTCCGGAGTGGTGTTTCCTCCCTGCCTTTCACAATATATTTAATCAAATAGCCACTACAGACCTCAGTTTACTCATCTGCAAATGGGTGACAATACCCAGAATTCATCCCATTGGATTATTGCAGGGATTGTAAACTCTGGAAACTTAGCATGATTCCTAGAACACAGGAAGACCTTGATTCATCAGTATTTTCCATTATCCCTTTATGCTTTGAAATGATAAGCTGATTCTACTATTAAAATGTCTAATCCATGCCATTAATTGCAACAAAATCCTATGTGATGATCTCCATTTCTACTTATGAGAAAAGTCAAGAACTGACTATATTGTGAAAAATGGAACCAAAAGTATGCACCATCGCTTACTCAGAATCACTTCCTGCCTAAGGACATTCTGCTACCAAGTGAATTTTTACAGATTGTGATCATTCTCTGTTTAGCATCATAAAATCAAAGAATTTTAGAAGTAGAAAGTGTCATGTGCCAATTTATTATAGCACTATGGGATTTCATAAAAAGCTTTACAGTATGTTTTATGAATGAGCCCCCCCCCCAACTTCCTCATGAACATTTTGCTCTTTTATCTCAATTACTAGCATTCTGTAGGATAAGATACCTTAAGCTAAATAACCGACGACGGTAAGCACCAAGGTGTACAGTCTTTGAAGAAAGGTTCACTGGGATTTCTGGAGGGCAGTGCTCCCATCTGTGGTTTCAGGTCTGTCACTTAGATTAGACTCCTGGGCAAGATATACTTCCCGTGTCATATACCACCCAGCAAATGTATACACTCTTATCATTGTAATGCAAAAGTCACCAAGTTCCTACATAATAACCTTCATGGTGGCTCAACTCAAAGCTTCATATTGAAGCCACAAGAGCAACTTGTAATTCAAAGGAGCTTATGAAATTATAGACTGTCTAGTTCTTAAAAATATATAGGATTGGGGAATTGAAGGATCTTAGAGATCAGGAAGTCTTCTACTGAACACATATAACCAACAATAAACTAAAGCACTCATCAGTCTTGGCTGATGAAAATGTCTTAAGTAGCCCCATAGAAGTAAAATATGGAGGGAAAACAGTTCTCTAAGATATAGTCTATGGAGAAACTATAGCATAAGCTTGGTTAAAAAGACACACTATCCTAAAACTATTTGGGCATTGGTCTAATGGCTTTTAGTTATAAGTATATAATATTTATATAGTTATAGTTACATATACTGTATAAATATATTATAATTTTATATATTATAATATAATTTATATTATAGTAAGTAATTATTATTTTATATATTATAGAAATGTATATTTATAATTATGTTTCTATAATAACATATATTATATATTAATATAATAATATTTAAATATATATAAGAATGTATTGACTTGAAATTTGGTCAAAGTGTTGAGAATAAGAAACTAACAGTAGTAAATGGAGTATGTTCATTCCACCCCTGTCATTTTCCTCCAGTGAATGGCTCTCAATAACCTACAATAACCTACAAGCAGCACCAGTTATATACAGTTATAAAGAAAAGAAAGAAATAAAAGGAGGAGGACATGAAACTGAGATGGGGCACGGTGGAATATACAGAGGGATATGAGAATGTTTAATTATGGACATATATGAAATTCACATAAAATTACTACTTTCAAATATTTTGAAGTTTCTCTAAAATCAGGGAGAGGCAACTAGGCAAATGAGGAATGAGAACGGCAGCCCCAAACCCTGCTATCCTAGCACTACTGTGTTTTCTTGATGGTTTTTATGTTGCTTTTATGTTATACAACATTTTAAACATCTGCTGCAGTTTCCCTTCTTTCTTTCCTCCCACTCGCTTCCCCTTTGCCCTGCCTTCCATCGGCTCCTCCTCTGTTTCGCTTTAGAAAAGAGCAACCTTCCCAGGGGTAGTATCCAGCCATGGCATATCAGGTTGCAGCAATACTGGGCACATCCTCTCCTACTAGGAAGATAAGGCCCCTAAAACCAGCATCAGAGTCAGAGACAGCCCCTGCTTCCACTGTTAGGAGTCCCACAAGAAAACCAGATTGCACACTGTAATATATGCAGAAGGCCTAGGTCAGTCTCATGAACCCTCCTTGGTTGGTGGTTCAGTCTTTGTGAGCCACTATGAACACAGTGACCTTACAGTTTAAGCAGCTTCATCTTCAAATGAATATTAAAACCTTAGAGAAATATCCCCAAGAAAAATTATGGGTGTGTATATCAGTTAAATCCCTATGGTTCTATGTAGGGGACAACAGAGAGATGGTGGAGAGGTAGAGGTTAACTAAAGATAGTACTAAAGAATAACAAATCTATGAGAGGGAAAAATCCATGGGCAGTTCCTGAGACATGGGCAAATCTTCGTGCATGAAATGTATCCTTAGAGTGGCCAAGGAGAAAAGTCAGGGAATTCAATCATACCTTACACTGGTTTTATCCACCAGTCATTAGCTGTGTTACACATCAAATTGCAGATACATACCAAAAAGAAGTAACAGTGGAAACAGTTTGCAGGGGTGGAATCAGTCTATTTTGTTTTCCCTTCAAAATTTTAACCACGTGCCTAATAGCAACAATTTCTTTATGGTTTTTAAACTCTGAATTCAGGTAAGATGTAAGAAGAGTAATGATCAAGTTTTATGCTTCACTCTCTGTTTTCTATCTAGGGTATATACTAGCTTCCTCAACCAACCTCTGCACTATTGATATTAAGAAAGAATAATTATTTGTTGAAAAGCCTTTCTTATAGAGTGCTTAATAGTATTCCTGTGTGCTACCTACTAAGTGCCAGTAGCAACATTATATACCCCCAACCATGCTAACTGGGAACCTTTCTAATACACTACCAAGTGTTTTTAGGCCACATCCCCCCAGTAGAACATCAAATCAGTTGTCATTTCTCCATGCATTTCATCCTGTTGCAGGAAAAATATCACCACCTTGGTAGAGGTTGCTCTACATCTGAGCTCTTCATTCTGCTTTTTGCCTTTTTTCTATCTCTCTCACACTCTCTCCATATACATGCATACACACGCACACACACACACACACACACACACGCACACACACATTCACACACACACGCACTCACACACACACGCACACGCACACGCGCGCACACACACACACACTTAAACCTTTTATCTTCCAAGCCTGCATGTTAAAGATGAAAAGGAGCTCATGGCTTAGTGCTGCCACATTGCTTCTTAAGCCTTTTCAAACTTATAATTCAGTAGATAAAGAGTGGTACAGAAACGTGACTTGCCAATTCACTGTTCATCCTTATGGTAGTGCCATGTGGTAATTTCAGCCAAAATAACTTTTTGTAAAGCCCCAAAATCAAATGGCTCTTTTATAGAGTTAGCCCTTTACAGCCCAGTGTAGAACATTCTCTTCTTTATGAGCTGTGCACTATAAAGGAAGTGTATAGAAAGATGTTTAATGTGTTGTCGAGAGTAAAATTATTAGCGTATTATATGTGAGACCATCATATAGCAAAAGAGCTGAAGCTTGTGTTTGCCCTTAAAGGAGATGCAGTCATATAATAGAGAGCCTCAGAGCGAGGGTTTGCTGTACTTTGGGAATTAATCACATAAACTATAAATTGAGTTCAACAGGCTGGCTGCGTAAATAGGCAGAGCTAATGAGGACACTATGAGATCTTATAAGAGAGCTGACTGCCCCAGGACAAATAGTCCGTGGCGCACCTGATGGAAAACTAGAAGACATCAAAGCATAAAGGATTAGTGCTCTCACAGTGTTGAGAAATGGCCGGGGGGAGATCCACCAACTTATTACCCACATCCAAGCTAATCCTGTTATCTGCAAAATATAACTGTTCAGGAACTGCCACCACCTCAACCTGCAGAAGAATAATTCTTCATTTACATGGACAAAAGGATGGAAAACTTTCATACGACTAAGGAAAAAAATAAAAGATGGTAAATATTTTAAAGGCTCCCCCCCCCCTTTTCCTCTTTCTGTACTTGCCTGTATGCGTGAAGAAATACAAAATATAAAAGTGTCTGTGAAAGTGCTGTCATAGAGACAGAGCTGGGGATGAAGAGAGATATCTGCAATGAAGAAGCCACTGTGATTTCCTAAACTCTGCTTGCCTGTGAAATGACCACAGAAGGAAGAGGGGCCACGTGGTAAATAATTAAATCTGTACTAAATCCTAGCAGACTGAATTTGCCTTTGCAAGGCAAAGCTTTCCGTTTGAAAGGTTAAAGAACTCAGCATAAAGAGAAAAGCGGAGAATAAGCTAAGCCTCTGCTGTCCTCTTCTGCCCTAGATGTGCTCACAGTATTGATTTCCGAGGAGGCACCCACCTGATCCCGACAGATGATCTCTGCAGGGAAAGGAGCAGAGCACTGAGCTCCCTGACAATCGGCCTTGAGGAGGATGTCTTCCCGGGCTTCAGTTGTCATTAAGTTGGGGATTGTTTATGAAATCAAGCGTCACACTGTTTGGCAAAGAAATGCCATTTATCCAGTCTCAGCAGACTGTGGAGGCAAAACAGGAGTCTGTAGATTCTTCAGCCAGTAGCTTACCTCACTGGTCAAGGGGACATAGTGGTTAACCGATTGGATGGCTTGTATGTGAGCAGACGACAGTTAAGACCTAGCTCAGACACTCTATCACAGAGGACCTGAAGTCGTTATTAAATGAGTGTCTGGATTCTCCAAAGACAGTCCAGCAGTTTCAGAAATTAACAACCTACAGAAACCTACGGAGGCATATTGCTTTCAGATATTAATTTGTATCAGAACAAGGACTGCAATATGTCTTTTCTCTTAAAAAATAAACAGCTGAAGATCATAACTCTTCTGTTTATCTGAAGAAACACAACAGTTCTTTGAAATAACTGGGAAACAAAGTAAACATAAATAAAAGTATAATCTAGATTTTTCTATCTGTATTCAAACTCATTTCTCCGTGAGAAGCCTAATGTCTGAGGGTTAATAGGATTCGCCCTTCCTTTTTCCTTTTTCTCCCTTAGTTCCTTGAACTGCCTTTACTTTCAGTGTGAGCCTGGTCTTTTGTTCTTCTTTCTTATGCTCTTCTATCTCCACCTCATTCTTGGAAGAGATTCATCCCCATTGCAGCTTTTTCTCTTACTTGAATTGTTACATATTGCTAGTAAACATCAATGCTCTGTCTCTGTCTCTCTGTCTCTCTCTATCTGTCTCCCTTCCTCCCTCCGTCTTTCCCTTCCTCTTTCCCTCCCTCTTTCCCTCCCTTCCTCTCTCTCATCATGGTCCCACATATACTGTCCCAGCATCTTCTTGTGCATGGCCATTCAAGGGAATCAATTTTACCTCAGGTTCGACACACCCATGCTAAGTACCTTCATATCTCTAAAACAGCTCCACTCTCTACCTGATATCAATTGAATCTAATGTCTCCAAGTTTCTCATGTTCCCAAACATTTAGTCATCTTGATGCAGCCATTTCTAGCCAATTCATATTCCCCCAAAAGTGTAGAATAGTCCTTTAGATTGCCTCCTTCCTATTTTTTTCCAGATTACTTTTAATCTAAATTTCATTATTCCATAACTTCAGGTGACTCTAAATATACTGCTTCACAAAATTTCTACACTTGTTATTTCACATGCTGTAACGCACAACAACTCAAGCTTTCAGTCACTTTCCTTTTCTGAACGTTGTTCTGTCATCTGTAGGATTGCTTCAAGTTCTTCAAAGATACATAGCCAGTCTGATATTGGAGTTATACAGTAAGTCATTCCTCATGTGAGACTTATTCATGTAATCAGAGTCTAAGCCCCATGATCTGCTCAGTGGGAATTTCAGGAGCAGAAAAGGCAGTAATGCAGTTCAATTCCAAGCTGGACTGAGGGCAGAATAAGATGGGAATAGTTCAGCAGAGAGTGAGAATCTGTTCATCTGATTGTTCCATGTGGGTCTTCAGGTCATGGGGTGAGGCTAATGTTGATGAGGATGAGGTTCTGTACCCACTCCACCTTCACATGCTATCTATGTATTCCTTAATTCAGCCACGGTGACATTCAAAGTTAATCATAATACCACTGAAATAAATTCCTGCCTCTGGCTGGTATAGGGGCTATACATTTAAAGCAACAAGTCTAAGACCTGAAATATAGAAAACTATGTATTTTTCCCTCTGCTCTTTTTTCCTTTCTAATGCTTGTGTGTGTGTGTGTGTGTGTGTGTGTGTGTGTGTGTGTGTGTGTCTGAGAGAGAGAGAGAGAGAGAGAGAGAGAGAGAGAGTTAGTTTACTGATTTTATATCAACACAGAATCCACATACCCTCAAATCACAGATTTTTAGGTAATTTGACTAATCTGGAGTTTCAACCAGTCTTCTCAATGATTGATTGGGAAGTGACAATCCTACTTTACCATTTCTCTGCTATAAATTTCTATTCTCAAACCACAGCCCTCTGTCATTCTGGAGCCTGCTGAAATCCCTCCTCCTTCCAATACCCTAACAAGCTCATCTTTCAAGATTGCTTCCCTTCCAAACTCTTTATCGACTGTAGCCTCTGCCACTAAGAATCTGCATTCCTTGGCCTGATAATCAAGATAAAGATTTCCACAACTCTTCTACTTTATAGAAAAAAATTCACATATCAGGGTGACTGTGGAACTTCTATAGAGCCCTGGCCAATTTATAACAGCAGCAGTTGCTAATAATGGACATGTAATTTTCAATGTCAAAACCAACTTTACTGGGTTTTAAGTTTTAAAAATTTATTACTTTTTCACCCAAGAGAACTAAAATGATAAATTCTATGACACTGAAGCATGTCCAACATGCACATGTGTATACACTTCTGCATAGAGAATGATATGGGGATTCAATAAATGCTTGAAAATTAATTAATCACAAAAGATTAATCACTGTGAGACCTGTGAGCCCCTGTCATAGGTATCTTTAAGGGATTTGGAAATTCCTCCTTTTAAGATCTTTAAACAAAAGGAGAAAATTGTCTAGTTTAAATGAACCACTGCCTGGAGGCAGGGGGATATATTGGATGGCTTTAGGAGTTTCATTTCATCACTATAATCCTATGATTATCTCACATATATCCCTGCAAGCAAGATAGAAGGCAGGTTGAAAAGGAGTCATAAATCATGTTCACTAGGAGCATGAAGCTCAGCCCTGCCACCCCACTTTCCATTTCACCCATCACCTTTTCCATGCATAGCACTCAAACTAGCCTGCCCAGCCCTGTTACACAGAAATCATGCTTTGTACCCTAGACTCCCAGGATCCTATGCATTAGAGCTCAGAACAAACTAACCTCAGATTTCATAAAGAAACATGCTTGGAAATTACATAAACATGGGTTCTAATGGTCTTTAAGAATTCAGGCCATTTCTCTGCATGAGGTTTCAATCACCAAAAGTTTGATGCTGACTGGATGTGATATTACAACTGAAGATCTTACCTTCATGAGAAAACACTATAGACAGACATGGTCAGCCATACATTTAGGTACATACTCCAAGATGGCTCAATACTCACATGGATATTGAATTCAATTGTCTCTGAAATGGCTCTGGGATTGAATTCATAGGTAGACAGGCATCACTATCAAAAAATGCCATACTCCCTCTTGGTCTAGTTTTCCAGCATCACCAACGTAGAGAACAGAGGATAATGGTTTTGAACTCCTCTCAACTGCTTGAGGAAGTGTTGAAGCTAGGAAGTAAATCTTTGAGCCAGGAAGGCTTTTCTATCCTTATCTTACAGGTTTTGGGAAGGCCTTCTCTTTTCACAGGGGATGTTTATCGTCCTCTTTTGAAGCATCAGTGAGGAAGTTACACTAAGATAGCTCCCTTCCCCTGCTTCCCTTTCTCCCAGTTGGACTCCCACAAAGCAATCCATGTTAAAGGAGAGATCTGAACATTCTGTCTGCCTCAGGCCTAAACTCATTTGAATGAGTTTAGAGAAGCCTGAAAATGGGTAGAGAGAGATTAGAGTGTTAAAAGACAAAGTTCCTTCATTTTATGAACTTTATCAATTTTAACATGGCACTTTCCATTTTGTTAAGGTTTTTACGGTTTCTAGATTACTGAAATATATAATCTCTGCCCTCTACCTTTTAAGAACCATATATTCTATGTGATATAGCAGGGAGTCCTAGGCTGAAGTCAAACCAGTCTTCCCATGGTCTTTACCCTGTAAGAAGGAGAACATAAAGAGCCATCTCTGCCCACAAATCATCCATCTGCTTGAACTGCAGGTTTGCTGATAGGTCCCATGATTACCAAATGGTACCCCCAAGCCTCCTGTGGAGGCTCCATCTAGATGTCTCCTTTTCCTGTCTCTGGTTCACTCTGCAGAGGCCTTGTATAGGAGAGAGAAAATGTACATGAGACATTGACTTAAAAGCTTTGGAATTCAAGTTGTTTGCTACGTGTATTATAAATACATTTGAAGATGAAACCTACATAGAGTGATAATAAGCTATTCATCCACTTTATTCCATTCAGTGACCTAGCTCCTGGATTTTATGCCATGTCATTATTACTACAGACCTCAGTAGAGGGATTAATATCCTAACACTATGGGTTTAAAGAAAGGATGATCTCTTTGGTTTGCTGTACACTAGCTTATCTCCAAAGTTCAGTGAGAGATGATGCCTTAAGGAAATAAGGTGCAGAGGGATAGAACAGGACACCTAACATATTTCTTGGGCATAAGTTCACACATAGTATACGCATCTACAGAGATATGTGTGCATATACCGCACACATGCACAACTCCCTCCAAAGCCAAAAAATGTAGGAAAGGAAATAGGGCAATAGAAGTAGCCCTGCTCTATTCCCTATCTCTAAGGGGTCTGAACCTTTTAATGCTTTTCTTCAGGTAATATGCACACAAATATTTTAGCAATCTTGCTAAATGCAGACTCCAAAATAAATCACCATTTCTCTTCTCTCTAGAAACAAGTTGTGCCTGTATTTTTGGTCTTAAGTCCTTGAGAATTATGATGCCTGACTCAAGAAATCCTAGCAATATGAGTAAGTGTGGGACATGTAGTACTAGTGTATAGATAAAAAAATAGATGATTCCAGAATTATGGGTTTTGTCTGGTTCTACCCAACTAAAATAAAACAAAAAATTCTCACAATCAAGAGTTCACTAGTGGTGTCCTGTCTTCTCTTTTCTTCCCAGGTTGTCAATTAACCAAGCAGGAGAATCCAGTAATAAAACTGCCTCAAAAACAGAAGATGGGGTCTAGAGAGATGATTAAGTGGTTAAGCTGCTCTTCCAGAGGTCCTGAGTTCAATTCCACATGGTGGCTCATAACCATCTATAATGAAATCTTGTGCCCTCTTCAGGCCTGTAGGCATACATGCAGTGTATAATAAATAGATAGATAGATAGATAGATAGATAGATAGATAGATAGATAGATAGATCTGAAACAAAACAAACAAATTAAACTCCAAAAATCAGCTGAATGGAAAGAAAAAATGTTTATCAGTAAAATACACTGACATTCATGCTTTGAAGGATGGGGTAAAAACAAGGAAAAAGGGAGTACATGTTTTGACTCCAAGTTACAAGATGCATGTCCCATCTGGTCCCGAGTGAGTTTAAGACTACTCTGAAGTCCAGCCTCCTACATTTGTGCTCTGTTTCCTGTTTGCAAGGAGAAATTAGTCTCAGCAAATTCTCATCACTAACTCTCAAGAGTTAATTCTCACCTCTTCACTAAGTGTTTCCTGTTCCTCATTCAATGGGAAAATAGCTGAGGTGTGAGTCCTACCATATCCCATGATAACTGTGCAAACACAGGCAAGCTCCTTACTTCTGTACTTCAACTTCTTCATCTACAATATAGTGACAGCTGCAGTGCCCAGTTCCTGATGATATATGGAAATCTAAATCAATTAATAGAAGTAAAACCATCTAGACCTATGACAAAGTGGCTCATTTCCTAACAACTGTATTTCTTAGACCTCCATTTCTTTTCAGTAGCTACAGCACGGTCTCTTGGAACGTTTGAACTTCGTTATTTTAAATTCCACATGGAATGTTCAATGATTAGGTCATTAGATACTCCCAGTTATGGAATATACTGGGAGTTAATTCATTACATTTTTGGAGAAGAGAAGAGATGAATAGTGGATTTTTTTTGGTTCTTGAGTCATGCAGATTGAATTAAAATGAGAGATTACAATCAAGTGTTGTGATAGTGGCAATGAACTTGTTCACAGGGTTGGAAGAAATGGAGGTACAGTTGCTGAGAGGTCAAGCTGGATGTGAGTAGAGATGTTTTTAGAAGCCTTTCTCATTTCTGTTATAGCTGGTTTGTATTTGGCTATCCCAGATGTCCAAAGGTCAATATTATCACACTTGAGCATCCCTTGATTCATCTGCTCAGCTACCGTCCCTCCTTAATATTACTTTTCTGGGAAGATGAAAGAGAAAGCGAAATGACTGAGGTGGCAGGTCCCACGGCTCAACTGTCAGGAAGTCCTGCCAAAAGCTATTTTCTCCTGGAAGGGAAACCACCCTTTTGCGCTATATAATTCATGGGTGGACCACAAGAAAGTGAAAATAGCTAATGTCTATGGAATACTGCCACTCACACATAGCAACAGCCTTATTTACAGACACAGGAATCATTGCTTTCTGCTACTCCCTGGAGCACAACTTTAATGCTGGGAAATTTCATAGGATCACAAGCATAGGAGGCCAAATCTCTGGGTGGCTTCACTCCAACCTTTAAAACTGGAACAACAACCTGTGCACGCAATTTTAACTGATTCTTCCCACAGTCCCCTCTGCTTTCTCTGTTCTCACCCAAAATGGATTTGAGCATATACCAGTGGCATAGTTTGAAACACAGTCTTTACCCTTATTCAAAGGTGGAAAATGCTGTTTTTCTTTTTTCAGTCAATCTAGGCCCCATGCATTCCACCATAGTGGCTTTGTCAAAATAAAGTGGCTTAGAGAAATCTGCATTTAATTCTGCTTATATGCAAGAGAATTAAGTTTTCTACATTCTCCAAGAGACCTTTTACTGTGAGGTTTGTGCAGTATTGAGCCACTGCCCTGGTCATAAAGGAAATATAGAATACTTCTTGGATTTCACCTTTTATAACAATCAGTATTCTAAGTACTCTGTGCATCCCAGTTCCTTCATAGCTAGAACATATGATAATCTACCCCTTTGTCACAGAAAGGGTAAATGATTTCTCTTAGGTCTCACAATTATCAAGTGCGGAGCTATATTTCTGGGGCCCATGCTTACAAGCGCTACAGTGATCTGGGCACAGTTAAGAGTCAAGAGTCAGCAGAAACACATGCAACCAGAGTTCCTGATCCTCTTGTCTTACACTCTGGGGCTACACCCATACTTTCCTATTATAAGTAGATAAGTACACATAACAATCATTCTATACATAGTAAACAAGTATTATTAAAGATTACATAGTATGTTACAGTGTAATGGGGGCAAAGGGTTCAGGAGCACAGGAATGTCTCCCACAAATCTATATTCAAGTTGCATTGCTTATCCATTTTGCATCATTTAAATGACCAACTAGCAAAAGTCAGTCCAGCTTATGAGAAGCCTGGATTTGAAAATCAACTTTACATGAGACGAAATCTATTACTTTAGTCAGTTGAATGAAACTCAATCCATTTGTAGGGTTATTTTTTTCCTTTAGCTCTTTTGAAAAGACTTACATTTATGATACATAAAGGGAGGAAATATAATTAAAAATTTAAAATATCAGTGGGTTGGGAAGTCAAGCAATAATGACACAAGAAGAACAGTGGTAGCTTTGGACCCTAGCAACTGGTTCAAGAAGGACCAGTTGTCTATTTACCAGAAGTGACGGATTTCTTAAAGATTCTGTTTAAAGAGATTTTCTCATGTGGCTTTTCTTAGGAAAAGCTCTGAATCCTGTGATAGGCAGTGTCCTTAATGACTTGGCCAACACATGGAGAAACAGCTATTTCTCTACACTATAACAAGGCACAGGGTTCACAGTTGAAAGCTCTATCGGGTTCTTTACCCAGATGAAGTAAAGGAGGCAGGCAAGTGGGAGGGGGAGGCTCAGAATTCTGTCTTCCTGGCCATACCTTCTGGTATTTCAGCTTTTACAAAGAGCTGTAAGGTGTAATTTCTTTATTATAGTTATTATAGGTGAATCCCTTTAAGGAAGTTATGGAACTTGCCACCCTTCTGTATGGAAAATGACAGTCACACATGTACAGTTTTCTCTGCAATTTTAAAGAGCTGGGCGGTCTGACACATCCTAAACACAATAGTTGACTACAGGTCCTGGAATCCCTAGGAGCAATTCTAACTGGAGAAAGAGGAAGATCCGTGTATCTTCTGAAACAATATGGAAGTGTCATTTCTACTACAAGCATCCCTGATACAAACCACAAAGTAGGGTAAATACATATACATTATGGAAAATGGGAAAATTAATTTATTATTATATAAATTAGTCAAGAAGCCTAAACAAAACTGTCTAGTATTGACAATATTCCTGTTTCTACATAGTGTTCCACAACATCTACTTGGAGAAATCAGATTATTCCATAGAAACAGCTTTGTGTCTCTGCTAACATATGAATCAATGGGTTATTAAATGCCTAAGATTTTTTTTTATTACTCTTAAGTGTTTTTAAGTTAACTTTGACACTGATAATATTTGACATATATAATTTTTCTGAAAAATGTTGTGGACTAATGAAACTGCTGAATTGAATTGATTGCTAAATGTACAGAAAATTTTCAAAGCCTATTCTAGCTCTTTCTTGTTGCCGTTCACATGAATTCATAAGAATCCTTAAATTAAATCAAATTTGACTTTAGGTGTATTATTACCTATAAGTTGTCTTAAAGAGTTTTGTACATTTTCAAATCTTGAGGTTTATGGAGAATAAATAATTCAATTGGTTCTTTTTTTTGTTTAAAGCTTATTATATTGGCATATAACAGTGGAGAAGTGGCATTATATTAGTTAGCATTGTGTTACCTTCGGGAGATGATTCAACACTTACCCATTTCCTCAAGCAGTATGCCTTTTTGCATTGTAAGATCAGTATATTTTCTTCCTTGTATTCAGATGGTTTTCTTAGGCCCTTATGAAGCACAGAACCCTTGGTCTCTGAGTCCAAGGAAGTCAATCAATCACCCTGAGTGACCAGCTGAGTGAGTCTGAGCTATAGGTTTAATAGACTGAAGCAATCAACTTTAGGAACTTGTAGTAATACTTTTGTTTTTTTGCATCGGTGATTGCAAGTAATTATTTTCATGGGAATGAGATGGCATTCCCCATTCAAGGCAAAACAGTATCATCAGCATATCAAAAGAACAGCATATCTAGACATATATATATATATATATATATATATATATATATATATATATATATATATATATATATATATATATAGATAAACACAAAGACTTATACTTTAGGCTAATGAAAATGTTTTTGGCTACTGGGTAATGTCTTCCCCCAGAGGATTAAACAGAAGGCCCCAAGAGTCATGTAAAA
>NC_034594.1:1319403-1328559 GCF_900095145.1 Mus pahari | reverse complement strand
AAAAGAAAAGAAAAGAAAAGAAAAAAGCTTTCCTGCTCCTTTGAATATAAAGTTTAAGCCTTGCATATTTATAAGATTTATAGATTTTAAACTAGAAAGCATAGATTATAATATTGTCATCAATAGAATAGATGTATAGTATCACTAAACAATAGAACTGTATAGGAAAACGAAGCAGATCTCTTCAACATTTATATTGAAGTCTCTTCTTCACCCCTGGAAAGACTTGCTACCCATTCAAAAGTGTAAGTATTTAAGATTTCCTATGTGTTATAAGCTGGACTTCGTTGTGGATTTTCTTTATAGAAAGGATCCCAATGCATTACTATTGCTATTAAGGGTTTTAAGTCCAATAGGGTTAGACTTCCCTAGAGCTTGCCAACCTGGGATCGTAGTGGTTAAGCTAATTAGAACTAACCTGCTAGTAGAGATGTGAATTCGATACAATACAATTCAATATTAACAATCAGGTCAATAGAGTCTTAATGCAGTACTGGAGGCAAAAAGGCTTTATTCGGTATCATCATTAAGAGTTTAATTAATTAATTAATTAATTAACATCTTACTTTCCATCCCTCTCACTACCCCCTCCTGGTCATGCCCTTCCACAATCCTTCCCCCATTCCCTACTTCTCCTCTGAGCAGGTTGGGGTCTTACTAGGTTTCACCGTTTCCTGGTACTTCAAGTCTCTATGAGGTTAGGCAGTTCCTCTCCTGAGGCCAGACAAGCCATTCCAGCTAGAAGAACATCCCATATAGGCAACAGCTTTTGGCATAGCCCTTGCTCCAGTTGTTTGCAACCCATATGAAGACCAAGCTGCATAACTGCTTCATATGTGTGAGGAGGCCTAGGTCCAGCCTGTGTATGTTCTTTGGTTAACGGTTCAGTCTTTGACAGCCCCAAGGGTCCCCAGGTTAGTTGACTCCACTGGTCTTCCTATGGAGTTCCTATCCCCATAGGGGCTTCAATCCTTCCCCCTATTCTTCCATAAGAGTCCCCAAGCTCCATCCACTGTTTGGCTATGGGTGTCTGCATCTGTCTGATTTAGTTGCTGGGTACAGACTTTCAGAAGACAGTCATACTATATTCCTGTCTACAAGCATAACATAGTATCATTATTAGTGTCAGGGACTGGTTCTAGTTCATGGGATGCATCTCAAGTTAGGCCAATCGTACATAAAACTTTTGTCAAGTCCCATCCTACAATGGCATTGAAAGATTTCAAATTTTAGTTCTGTTTTTTAAGAGTAAAATAATGAGGAAAAGAAAAACATCCATTAGTACATAATCAAGCTTTCCCAATTGAAAGTTAAAATGCTTAGAAATAGCTTGCAATATTTTACAGAGCATTTTGAGGAGACTGAAAAATCATAAGATTAACAATAAAGCACCTGCCTATAAAGGGCTGGGAGAAAAGAAGAGGAACTTGTGCAGCAATCACTCTCCTTCTTAGAAAAACAAAACAAAACAAAACAAGCCAAACAAAACAGCAATCTGGAAGAACTAAAAGGTTCCAGGGTCCCTTAGAGGAAAAGGTAAATAATGAGGACCATGCACAATCCTCCTCAGGCACAGCTTTTCTCAAGCAGCAGAATCACAGATCCTGCACATCTGTGAGCAAGTGGAAAGAGGAAATGCATAACAAAATAACATGAAAATGGTGGAAAGGAAAATAACCATTAAGGAATTCAATTTGTAGTGTATTGTGGCATCCCAAATCAATGTTTAACGTATTTATCCATACTTAATAGTACTAATAATTATAAATAAATGTCATCTCATTTTAAAACATCCAACCATGGGTATGTTGTATTATGGGATTAAAGTAGGGGTTGGGGATTCCTAATCTGTAGTAACTGTGGATTTCCGTGATATAGGTTTCCTTATGTTGACCATGTATGATATCACCAAAATCTGTGTAACAAGAAGAGCCACAACTGGTTCTCATAAACCAGTTTAATCCTACTCTAATGCATGATTGTGTCTGGCTGTATGGTGATCCTTCAAGCTACTAGTTATCAACATTTCTTCCATTGGCTGTGTCATTAAATATTACTTCCCTGAAAGGTGAGTAAGGCTGTCCAAAGGCAGGGTTCATGGAAATCTTGAACATGGCCCAAAACCCAGAAGGCCTAATGCTACAGTGCCTAATACAGTGGACATATTCACATTAAAAAAGCTAGAATGAAGATGAACCTCCTCAGTTACACTAGTTACATTTCAAGAGCTCATTAAGAGCTCATAAACAGAGAAGATCTGCCATATTAGAAAACACAAGTTCCATCTCTGCAAAAGCCTTAGCAAACAGTGGTAGGTTTTTTAACCTAGTGGCAAAAACCCGAGCCTAATGGTCAAAGCAGATGAGTTTCTCTTGAAAATTTCGCAAAACACTGAGAAAGAGTCAAAGGAAAATTTTAGAAATATTTCTTTGAAGAGAATTAAGAAAAAATATTTCCCATGTTTTTCTTCTGCCTTCTATAATGTTTTAGGGCTGGAGAGATGGCTCTGTGGTTAAGAACACTAGATATTCTTCTACAGGACTCAGGTTCCATCCACAGCATTCAAATGGTAGTGCGAGCCATCTGTAACTCCAATCCCAGAGGATCCACAACCCTCTTCTGGCTTTCAGTGGCATCAGGAATATATATGATGCACAGACATACGAGCAGGCACCCTTCCCTACACAAACAAACAATTCCTAAGTTTAGCTTATAGTCCACTTTCTCAAGCAGCAGAGACAAGTCTAACAAACTCAGAAATGTAAACGCAATTTCACTAAAATAGTCACATTCGCTGCAGCTGTTAGGTTTACAGGCACAGGAATAATTTCTCATCAGAAATAGAGCCACGAGCCAATTAAGAGCCTAGAGTGAAGCAACAAGACCTGGAAATAAGAAAGTGAGAAGACAGAGCAAAGGGGCCATTGAGGATACATACTCAAAGGGAGACTCTTTTACTCAGCTACTTTAGCAGAAGTCTGTCCTTAGTATTCCTTCCTTAAAACACCCCCATTTCTCCAACATATCAGCACCACCTCTCACATTCCAAGCCATCACTAGGTCAACTGGTGTCAGAACCAGGGACTCTTCCTGGGCCCACATTTCTTTCTAAAGTTGTACTCCTCCACCTTCCTAATGCTGCACCCCCTTTAACACAGTTCTGCTTCTTATGGTGGTCCTCAGTCACACAATTATTTTGCTGCTGCATTGTAACTAGTAATTTTGCTACAGTTATGAATCATAGCGTAAATATGTTTGAAAGATAGAGGCTTGCCAACAGGCTCGCAAAGCACGGGTTAAGAGCTGCACTTCTAAAGGCTGTTTGAATCTTTGCTTTGCTTACACTACAGAATGTGTGGTATACTATTCCTCTTCATGAGTGCTGTTTGAAATTGATAGACAGCTATAAGATTTTTCATGTGGATTACCCACTAAAGGATTCTTAGATCTATAATAATTCTATCAAAGTTCAGCCTAGAGATGTCTAGGATGTATACAAGAATTACCTCAGAGTCCCATTGGCCTCTGGGCTTCTGGTTGACTCATCACCAGCTATGAATCCAGGCTCTATCTCTATTTGTGTGTTTATATATCAATAGAAATACAGTAGTGTACCCAAGTGCTCATCTCCAGGGGATGCTAGTCTATTCTGAATGCCAAAACTGTGTCTGAGGGTGGTCTTTAGTCTCCTGGAATAACCTGAGAGATCAGAAGATAAACTACAAAGTTTTGACTCTTGACCAAATCTAGACATTTCAGCTTTGGAAATGGGCCCATCTGCCCAATGTATGTCAAAACAAAGGACAGAAAACAGAAATGAGATGGGTATTTAAATGAGAACCTCACACCTGCACCTTGAGTAAGAATACAGTCCTTTTTGTTTTTACTATTTTCCATCCCAGGAAATCTACAGTCATGTATCAATGGCTATGCTAAAGATTTTCACTTGCACTTGTATAGGTGTCTTCTGCAACAAGCCTGTAGGTGGTCCTCCAAGGTGGCAAATATCATAGTAATTAAAGTTTATTGTTAACTTGTTTAGTATTAAGCACTAGAATAGGTATGCATGTGTAATTATTTAATCCTTGCCAATCAGACAACTGAAATTCAGCAAAGGTCAGTAACTTGTCCAAGATTTGATAGTTACCATGTGATAGTTACATTTTGATAGTTACCAAGTGCAAAATTTCTGACTCCAAAGCTCTGAAGCCCCTTCCTATAGGTAAGTGTGGGCACTGAGTGTCTGCCATGAACTTTGGGTTTCTCTTGATTTGGAATTGGGAACATGAAGAGGCAAGCTGAACAGTTGTCTCCCCAAGTCAGTTCCATATAGGATAATCATGCACTGAAAAACCACTTTCCTATGTTTTATCTGGGGGCATGTTTCAGCTATTTACTTCACTGTTACTTGCTTTACAAAGAAGGAGTTTCCTTTATGTATCTGGCAATGGATCCATATGAAACTAAGGCTTTCATGTTCATGGGCCATGCCCACACCCTTATACAAATGTGTCAGAGATGTTCCTTGCTGAAAGTCTTGGTATAAACTCATACACACCAACACAAAGACGGATACATACGGAAGCCATTTGTGGAAACTTAGGAACTGACACAATGATTTAGGTTTTCAAATGAATTTCTGATGTTTATCTTTATGAGGCTGTTAGTACCCCGTAAACACTACTTGTGATATAATCTCCCCTATACTGCAACTGGGTTATGGCTGAGTTCTGAGTTACAATGAAAGTATTGTGCAATATGGTATATGATCCGAGAGATGATATCAGTATTAATCATAGATGGTAATTAATAAATCGGGTAGGAAATAGGATCACAGCCTCTGTTTCATTTTTATTTTTCTTCAATGAAAGACATACTATAATTCAACTCAAACAATCCATAAAGAGATGAACTAAGTATATATAAAATAAATTCCATTCAAGATTATTATGCTTGAATAAAACCTTGAGGAAATTAAGTTAGTAATGTTGAACAATAAATACTCTGGTTTGCTTTGCTTGCTTTGTGTTGGTTTCAGAAAACTACTGATTTAAGTATACAACAGCCCATACCCACCGTGGTTATTGTTAGCTGTTAGTATTTCATGCCAGGTTTTCATTCTGTGGAAGAACATGGGCTTATCAGTCCCAACATTACCTATGGTTAAGCAAACACAGGAGCTCAATGCCCCTTTAGACACATGTATAAACAAGTGAATGTCATAATTTAAGGCAGTCCTTAGATGGGGAGTAAAGAGTAGCCTGGAAAAAAAAAAAAACAAAAAACTAATGTTCCTAGCAGTTGACTCAGACTTTCCTCAAGGGGTGGCAAGTGTTTTCCTTGAGTCCCTGTAAAGCATCAAGAGTCTCACACTGAGTTCTGACACCTAGCGTTTTAATTATGGCTCTTGTAGGCCCATAATAGACCCAAAATACATATTCGTCAACTTTTCCAAAACGGAGAGAGAACTGAGGTGAGACAACAATTATACCCCATTCTTGTCTTCCTTTGACTTTTACTTCAGGAGAAATTAGGAAGAAGAGAAAGCCCAGAGACTCCATATGTTGAGTAACAATGATATTTCAAGTTTTGGTAAATATGCTTATTAACCACACTTCTGGCATGAAAATAACTCAATGTTATCAGCTAGTCAACTGACCACTCCTTGTCTCTGACTCTTGTTGTGAACTGAGAATACCTCTTGGTCACAAAGTGCCTTCTCATGGATTGTGTATACAGGGAGGCAGAAAAAGGTCAATGGACAGACTGTGCAGACCCTGTAATGTGACTTCTCACTACTAATGCACTTAATATTAAACTGTTCCATTTTTCTCAAACTACAAAGCTAGCAACTGGGGAACGGAGGGTACTAAAGCAGGGCTCTGATATCATATTCTCACCCAGCCTCTCTAGCCATAACTAACTACCTTTAGGTGTAAATTGCTGGGAAACTTTCCCATCTTACATTTATATGTTTATTCCATGATTTGTATAACACCCATAGGGTCTACTTTTTCCTGCATCTTGAATGACTAAAAGAAAACTAGATTTAGAATATGAATATTATTAATTAATTTAGAATATTAATAGTAATTAATTCCACTTACACAAACTCCATTATCCATAATCTTTAATGCTGTCCACCTTCCAGTCTCTAATAAGAGGTAGCTGGCTTTAACAGGAGAGTCAAGGGAATGTTTGAAAAAGCTAACTTGCTGAAGTCTGAGTTGTGAGCCTTAAAGAGGCTTTCTGAAAGTAGCCTTAATGATATGAATGCCCTCCCTCTGTAGCTGCTAAACCCTCTGTGTTTTTGCAATTAGATATGTGCTGCATGGTGCTCTAAGAATGTCTTAGAGGGAAGGACCTATCACCCAAATAAAGTTGCTTTCTGGGATTCTCAAGAGTGTAAAGTGCTAGAATGTGCCTGGTGGCTGGCTAAGAAATGAGAAGAAAACACTTGCTGAGGAGAATGAGGGTACAGCTGAACTTTTTAAACTGAGGGGTTGAAGAGAAAGGGCCTGGGGTCCATCCTGTCTGGTGAGCGCTCCATGCACTGCAGGCCAGCTTGCAGGCCAAGTGGGGTTGGAACACTCTAATTAGATTAGTGATGTTTTGCTAGAAGGCAAAAAGCTTAAAACATTAACTTTTTAAACAAGTACATCAGTTCTGAGTAAACATTATTCTTTACTTAGTCGTATGGTCTGAGTCAGCCAATTTCCAGGACAGTGGTAATGCATGCGTTTGATTCCTGAATGCAAATATGCTTTCAATTTTACTATGCAAATCCCTTGACTCTGGCATGCCTCTCCAGGGCTTGCAACTGCCTATCTTTTGCTCTCTTCTCCCCAACATCTTGGGCCTCTGTGAATGCCAAGCAGCATCACACAGCTGGTGGCAGTTTTTCGTGTTACAGATGACAAAGTCCTGTCTTTGTGCATTAACAGTATCCCATTGTTGGTAAGAAGAAGAAAAAAATATTTTGCCACCAATTTCATTAAATTAATCCAAATTTTTATTCATATATGATGGACGGGGTCTTACATAAAAGTATCTATTTGAAACCAAAGAATCTATACAGAATATTTAATTTATACATGTCTGATTATAAGATTATTAGAATAATTGGGAAACTTTATGGGTACCAGTTTATTAAATACAGATATTTCATAATTCCACCTTCTCTTCTACAAAGGAAGCAGCTCACGACTGATCCATGTCCTGAACCTATGGGAGACATGAGAGGGGCAGAAAACAGAGGTAAGCTGGGCATATGAATTCACCGCCTCTCTTTCATGCAGATGAAAACTTATGGGAAAATGTGAAGCCTTCAATGTTGCTCTTACAGCAATACCTCTTGCTATTGCCCCAAAAGCTGTATGTGATAGTCTAGCCACAATCCATTCAGTTCTGTCTGCCTTCACTCTTCCTGCCTTCCTTTGCTCAACACAGAATCATTCTGCACAGTATTAGCAACCAGCTCCATGCCATCTCTTTAATGAAGCATGCCTTGCTTGCATATGACTCATCTCCTAAAAACCTACTTTGGGTATGTGCAAGCCTGTTCACATTCACAACATCCCTGAACTTCCATTATAGCTATTGTAGTACTACTAGAAATCCATTTCTCTTATCAGAGGATGGATTTCTCAGAGGCCTAATATGTTTAAATCCCTAAAGTTTAACAGAGTAAAAACAGCACACATGTTCTACTGAATAAATATATATTGAATTAAAAAAATGAATGCATGTCATTGTTTAGGGCATCTCTTTACATGGGGAATAGAAAATGGCCTGAAAGAACCATCAGTCAGATGAAATATTCCTAGACAATAGCCGTGATGTTCCTCAAAGGATTGCAAGTGCTTTCAGAGATCCTGTCTGTTAAGTACTGCAGGAGGGAGTGAATGTGGGTACAGCCGTTGACACACAATTGTATGTTCCATACTCTCTTGATCTCCTGAAGGAAGAGACGAAGCTGCTTTGCCAGCAGTCCCAGCCTCAGCTGCAGACGCTGCTAGTTTCAGGTGAGCGACTCTTGAGCTGCAGCATCAGGGTTTCTGCCTATGGCGATTTCACTAATCCTTCTGAAACCTACTTATATATTCATCCTATACCATGTTTCGGGAGTTGATATTATTCAATTTGCTTAAAAAGCAAATGTATGCAGGTTGTTATGGTTAGATTTTTTTTTGATCAATACGCTTAACAGATTTTCCCCAAATAAAAATAGTTTGTATTTGACTTGCGGTACTGATACAGGCCAATGAATTATTTTGTCATAATAGTGATATATTAGAACACACCACTATGGTCATCACTTCAGCAATAAAATGCTATTTTAGTATTATAGATTAGGATGGATATTTCAGAAAGAAGGAAAGACTCTTCTATTCTAACATGCTGTCATCTGGCTGTTCATATTAGAATAACTTTATTATTATCAGCCCTGTATCCCCACAGAGCGGCTCATGGAGACCAAATCTATTACATTATAAATGAAGAGGTAAGTCTCAGGTGACACTTCCAGTGATTTCCAAATCCACTGAGTCCCAGTGTTGATATAAGGAGCCATTTGGAGCAGTACTAGAAAAGTTAAAAACAAGAAAGATCAGGATCCTTGCCCTCCTGGAGTTTATCGAGAACATGAGGGAGCTGCCATATGTAAAAAGTGATTTCAAAGTTAGACATTAACTCATTTGGAATACAGTGCTCTATCAGCCAGCTATCTGGAACAGTGTGAAAGTCCTCCAGAAGTGATGGTGGGGGAAGAAAGTGTTGCTGGGCATAAATTCATATCTTCAAGCTTATGTGAATCATATATTACATACTTTTTGTGGCTTTGATTTAGCTGGAAATTTACAAGTCTTGATGGCACAGTGTATTAGCTCACAGCCGATGAAAAGAATAAAAGAGAAGATGTAATTGAAACTTGTAAAAACAACTGTGGAGTCAGCCATAATGATAGCACTAGAGCATAGTGATAGCACTAGAGCATAGTGAAAGCACTAGAGCATAGTGATAGCACTAGAGCATAGTGAAAGCACTAGAGCATAGTGATAGCACTAGAGCATAGTGAAAGATCTAGAGCATAGTGATAGCACTAGAGCATAGTGATAGCACTAGAGCATAGTGATAGCACTAGAGCATAGTGATAGC
>NC_034594.1:1310294-1319243 GCF_900095145.1 Mus pahari | reverse complement strand
CTAGAGCATAGTGATAGCACTAGAGCATAGTGATAGCACTAGAGCATAGTGATAGCACTAGAGCATAGTGATAGCACTAGAGCATAGTGATAGCATTAGAGCATAGTGATAGCACTAGAGCATAGTGATAGCACTAGAGCATAGTGATAGCAATATGATCATGGTCAACCAAGGATGCAAAGATGATCGACAAACATACAAGGTATAGAATGAAAAAGTTCAAAGCTTTCAGTGACTGACAGTATAGATAGGCAATTTTCTGCACATCAACAAACGTAAGAACCACTGCATGAGAGTCTAAGACGGTGGCTACTAAAAACGACCAGCAATCTCATGAGTGGTAATTCCTACAGATAAGCCAAACTTCCTGTTTGGACAACTTAAAACAAACATATCCCTGTGCTTGGTGTTTTTTGTCAATTTGACATAAACATAGACATATCTGCGAAGAGGGAATCTTAATTGGAAAATGCTTCCCTAAGATTGGCCTATAGGCAATTGAGTAATGATTGATGTGAGAGAGCCCAGCCCATTGTGGGTAGTTCCATTATCTGGGTAAATGATCCTGAGTATAGGAATCATCTTGTAAGAAGTATGTAAGAAAGCAAGCTCAGCTAACAGTGAAGAACATGCCAGTATGCCACACTTAACTGTGGTAGCTCTGTTACCCCTGCATACACATCCCAAGTTGAGTTCCTGCCCTGAGTTTCCTACATGATACACAGCAATCAAAAGCTGAAATAAACCCTTTCCTGCCCACTTGCTTTGGGCTGTGCGTTTATCACAACAACAGGAACCCTAGTAGAGACAACCTCCCTAGTCCCTCCCTCACTGTTTTAAGACAGTTCCTTTATTGCCATGGTTGATTGATGGTGTGGTCCTGAGTTCAGTGTTTCTATTGCAAGGAAAGCAAGCATTTGAGGAAGCCACGACCTTCTCCAAGGTATTCATATTCTTCTTGTGTGAGCATGGAGAGTTTCTGGTCTTATTTAGTGTCCTGTCTGTAGAAGTGTGTAGATGTTTATGCTCTCCACCTCACTGTACTACCCCACTGTAAAACGCAAAACAACCCAAACAGCACATTAAAACTTCTCTTTTATATTTTTATATTTTTATTTTTTGGTGCTTCTGCTTTTTCTAAGTCTCTCTGCACTATTTTTTATTTCTGCTCTATTTACATTAATCATATAATCAGACAAAGTAACGTTAATCTACCCACTGTTATTAGAAACAATTACAGGTATGTCCGTACATGCCTCCTGTATCTGCATCATGGCAACAAACCTGCATTAGTCATTGAACATTGACAGTCTCATTACGATTTTGTTCATTTTGATGCTTGAGCTTGACAAAGTAGCTTTTGATTCCTCAGGGGTGGGGGCAGTGGGTGGGAAATGGCAGCCTTGGAGATGAAAGCCCTTTCAAGCCAAAGAATGCTGACTGGTGAGGAAGAAATAAAACAGCCCGTTCGAAGTGGTTTTTTGTTTGTTTGTTTGTTTGTTTTGTTTTGTTTGCTTCAAACCTATTTTGTAGAGGAGTCAGTGTGATGTAAATGGCATGCAGGAGCAGAGTAATGTAGACACTTTTTGCAGAGAGAAACAACATACTTCAAATACTCCACAGATGTTCTCTAATAAAGAACACTCAGCCAAGTCCTGTTGGCAAATACAGCTTCCTTTGGAGCAGAAGGGCCCTTTGTAAGGCCAAGCCCAAATCATAACCATCTGAGCAAACCTGCAGCTCCAACTGCCACCTTTGAGATGACCCTCCCACAGCCCCCATCTCTACTCTTCTGAGTGCATGCTTTGCCATCTTAACAATAGCTGTGCCTTTGAGAGGCTCGTCTCCTGCCTGAAACAGCTTCCCTTTCCCTGTGTTTAGCATCCCCGGACAGGTCAACAGAGGCCTGCTCCAGAGCAGGTTTGCTTTGTTCACATGGCATTTCCCCTTAAAGGTTCGGGGGAAGGACAATGACCCTCGAAGAACATGGCTTAAAAATGGGCTGTTACAAGCATTGTAAATATTGGTGGCAGTGAGGCAAATGTTCTAAGAAGGAAATTTTAGAGAATAAAATTAAAATAGGAGGCTGGGGAAGCAGGTACGCTGATTCCTGGAGAAACAAGCTTACCTTTAACTTCCATTGTCGCACAAGAAGTTCTGTGACTCTTCTTCCGAATCGTGGGAGAACAGTATAAAAAAAAATTAGGCAAGTTTGACAAACAGAGAGGATCCTGCCTTTATTTAAGCTGTTGATAATGAGGTTTTAATACGTATTCTCACTTCCTGAAATGAACTGGAAAATTATCTTTCCTTTATAATTAAATTTGTTCTTCAATGATTTCGTATGTGTACACAATGCACCCCGATTGCTCTTGTTACCCACCCTCTTCTCTATTTTCCCACTCCACTCTCTTTTCTCTACAGTTCTCTTTTTCACATTGATGTCTATTTTGCTCTGTTTTATGGTTCACTGTGTTTTAATAGGACTGTCTATGTGGCCATGGGTTTACAGCTATTCACTGTAGCTTGGTAGACTCAGCAGTTGGTTCACAACTGAAAAACAAACAAACAAACAAATGAACAAGCAAAGCAATTCTCCTCCCAAAATGTATCAATAGCCAAAGGTTCAGTAGTAAAGGGCAGTGCCCATGAGCCCTCCCCACTTCCTGCTTGACATTGATATGACTAAACTTTTGCATGTCTGGTACAGGTATCCACAGCTGTCATGAACTTATGATTGCAATAGTTGTATCGTGACTAGACAATAGCATTCTAGTGATAGAGTCTGTCTATCTTTCAACTCTTACATTCTTCCTGCCTCATCTTTTCCAGAATTCTCTGAGCCTTAGAGGAAGTGATAGATAGTCTTATCTGGGAACGAATCCACAATCAACACGTACTGTCACCGTCTTGGGTAGCCATGTGTCCCATTCACTGTCAATACAAAGACAGGCTTCTCTGATTAAGGCTGAGAGAAACATTTTGTTTGTGGGTATACTCACAAATATTTAGTAGGCAAGTTAACCCTATGTTAATTAGTTGAACAACTGTAGCAAGTTGGGGATGGATTCTATCAGATCCAGAAGTCAGTTGGTTTAACGCTTAACAATCATACCATTATTTATCTGAGATAGTGGCAGTATTTGCTGAAGTGGCAATATTTACTCACTATTACATTTAAAGAACACTGAATATTGTTATCTGAGCTTGGAACTGTTGAGAAATTGCCTGTGGACTTTCCAAGAGTAGGCAACTTTTTATGAAGAAATTGAATGTTAGCCGAAATGACCTGGCAACTGCAAAATAAAATTAGTGTTTACTGGTATATGACACCACTTGCCTCCTGATCCTACAAATGTCAAAGTCCTGAGCACAAATTTGAAGACAAATTATTAATCTGGAGAAGCATGAGGAGACAGGGAGGGAGCCCTGGAGTGATGGGTGCTCAAGGTCTCCTCCTGTATTGCTTACTGATGTAGTGAAGCTGAGCCAGTCACTTGATCTCTGATCCTGATTCCTTAATGTGAATAACTTGGAACTTGGGCGACTACCTAACTGAGTATCAAAGGTCACAAATGTACTATATTTCAGCTCTTGACTTCATTGACTCTTCTCAAAAACTTCATGAGGCAAGTCATATCATTATCCACACTGACAGATGAAGACAGAAAAGATAAAGAGGCCATGAGCCAAACACCCACATGTGATGGGATATATTTACAGCTGCTTCCAGCATGGCTTCCTGGGTCAAAGTTCAATTACCAGCCCAACCCTGGGCTAGCTGTGCCACCTTGGGCAAGTTGCTTAATCTCTGTGCTTCAGCAACATGAGGACACTTAAGGTCACTTGAACATGCCTCAAATAGTGCCCAGCTCAAGATAATGACCATGCAAGTATTTGCAAAATAGCTACTCAAGCTACCAAAGTAAACCACAGAATGCTGCTCATCTCAAAGGTCCCTTGTTTGGGTCTCAACAGCCTATGATTTTATTAACAGTCACATTTCCTTATTGGCTTCCCACTGTACAAAGGTGGGAAACAGAAATGAGCTAACTGTAGAGCATTTTAGCAATAATGAAATGCTAAATGACTGCCCTGGTTCCTAAACCACATTCTCTAAGAATACACTGCTGATGATGCTTCCAGAGTATCTGTGTGATTGAGACTCTGTGAATGCACTCCTGGGCATCTTTGAAAGCAAAAAAATCAGCACAATGTTTGTGTGGTGTCTTGACATTAAGTCTGCAGGACCTTGCCAGTCTGTGAATGATTTGGAATCTTTAACATCACTTAAGCTTTAAGTTTATTGTAATTATCTGAAGGAAATAAAAAGGGTTTTAGCTATTCAATCAATCACAATGCTTTTAATTTTTACTGTATGTTTTTGATGAATTATTTGGAAACATTCACTTCCATGGTGCCTCTGAAAAGTGCTGTAAAATCATTTCTGGGATATATTACTCTCTTAACTTTATAATAACCTGGCAGACATTCCAAGGTATCTTGTAAAATTGGCTGATATACTAAAACTTCCATATGCTCTGATTCTTGTGAATTATACACTAACAAACTACAGTTTAGCCATTCCATTTTTAACTGATTATGGACAATATGGTAAGTATATTTTTCAACTTGCTTGCAATCCTATAGGTGGAACAACAATATGAACTAACCAGTACCCCCAGAGCTCGTGTCTCTAGCTGCATATGTAGCAGAAGATGGCGTATTCAGCCATCATTGGGAAGAGAGGTCCCTTGGTCTTGCAAACTTTATATGCCCCATAGAGGGGTATGCCAGGGCCAAGAAGTGGGAGTGGGTGGGTAGGGAAGCAGGGTGGAGGGAGGGTATAGGGGACATTCGGGATAGCATTTGAAATGTAAATGAAGAAAATATCTAATAAAATAATTTTTAAAAAGTCTCAGATTGTGTCATTCAAAAAAAAAAAAACAAAAACAAAAACAAAAGCCACAGGAGTCCAGTTTTTGAGTAAACATTTTTTAAAGGGAGCCAGGAAGCTGTTATGAGGATCCAGAAGATACTGGTAAGTTGGCTAAACCCAATCTCTTACTATGTTCTTTGGCCTAGGTGTCTTGCCAGCTGCAAGGAGGTGTGGGAACAAGGCTGGTTCCTCAATCTGCTTTGGAGACTGTTCCACTATTCTTGGTCTCACTTGGCAAGCCAACCTGAAACATGGTTTGCACAGTTTTGTGCAAATTTAAAGGACTGTTGCCATTGGAAGGTCTCATTTCTGAGGTAGTCTGACCATATCTTTGTGAAGCTAATAAAGGGAGCAGAGTGAGTCTCCACATCCTCAGCCCCCTAGTCTAGCCTACTTTCAGTGATAGTAGCTGACAATGTAATACTCATTCAGTGGCTGATTATAATTAAAAATATCAGAATAATTAAAGTCCTCAGCTTGACAAGCAGAGCCATAACTTTGCCTTCAGACATTCCTCTCTAATTAGTTAATTAATCCTAATGCAAATTATAAGCAATAATTAGTCAGCCAAGCTTGACATAAAAGTCTGCTGACTTACAGCTAAAAGGCTTTCTGGTTGCTGGTTTGTAGTTTCTAAAGGTGCCTTTTTGTCCACTCGTGGTTTCTGCATCCATCCGACTTCGAACTTTTTGCTAACACACAGATACTCAAAGCAATCTGCGCTGGAGAATCCACAGCGATAAAAACCTGCATTGCTACAGGCACTGTCTAGACTGACATAATAAATTGCAGGTTCAGTATCCATATTGAATATCATTATGGAGTATATTCTACTTAGAAAAAAGCCAAAGTGAGAAAGGTATAGAGAAGGTGGGGATACTGTGACCACAAGCATGTTCTGTGACACACTATATTGTCTTGTTCACTAGATCAGTGTGATGCTTTTCAGCATCAGCCGAGAATCTGAGTCATAGAAAAGCATACCAGCAATTTATCTGTAGTAGAAATTCCAGCATTTGGTCTAGATTTTGCTGAATTTGGATATCTCAGAAATCTCTTCAGTTTAATTTGTCTATCCATGGTTGACTATTATTTTTATTTATAACTGACACTAATGTGTAAACTATCCTTCTCTAAAATCAACAGAGGTCTTGGTCTTATAGATGTTGTTCTGTATCTTGACAGTCCAGTAGTTAAGAAACCAAACCTAAGAAAAGCTTAAGCTGGGGTACCAACAAGGGAAGGAAGAAATTACCCAGAAAACATACTTCTCTTGAGCTATCTTTGACCATAATAGAAATAATATTTCAGTATTTTGATTTAAACTTGAAATCTTTTTGCTGAATCCCTCCCTCTTGCCATGTGACTGCTTCTCTTTGGACTTGGGGTTGTTTTAGGACTTACGTTGGCTAAAGTGTAAAAAGAAGGTGGCTGAGAATTTAGTTATAAACTTAGACCTCACATTGTCCTTTATATTTCCCCTTGTTCTCTCAAAACTGTCTCTTTGAGGATATTTATTGACAGCAGCTTCTGATAGAATAACAGAGAACATGGTAGAGATTAGCCATCTCTCATGAAGCTACTGACCATAACTGGATGAATCAGTTGATTTTAGGCAAATGAGAAAACCTACCACAGTTAAGCCAAGACAATCATAACTATAACATTCAACCATACAATCTATAAACCTGTGAAATAAATTTTATTGAAGCATGCTTTCATGCTTCAATGCATCTTTCAATGCAGTAACTGTATGACACAGATATTAATAGGACAGATTTCTCTGGTGCCTCATATTTAAGGAAAACATAAGTACGAAGGATACCACAAAAAGATGTAAAGTCAACTAACTTGGGCCCATGGTGGGCAACAAAGACTGAACTCCCAACCAAAAGGCATGCAGGGGTGGAACCTAGGCCCCCTACAGATGTATAGCAGATATGCAGCTTCATATGAGTCCTCTTAAAATCAAACCAAGTCGTTTCTGACTCTGTTGCTGCAATGGGATCCCTGTCCCATAGTTGGACTGCCTTGTCAGACCTCATTGGTAGAGAATATGCTTAATCCTGCTGCAAATTGATGTTCCAAAGCAGGGTGGTACCCAAAAGGGACTTCTCCTTCTCTGAGGAGAAGGGGAGGGGTAATGGAGGAGAGATTTGTAAGGATATGACTTGGAGGAGAGAAGAGACTGCTATCAGGATGTAAAGTGAATGAATGAATGAATAAATAAATAAATAAATAAATAGGAAAATAAGAAAAGGAAAACAGAGCAAGAGGCGTTTTTTCTATAATGATCTTCAGGAAGTATGTAACAAAGCACCAAAGAGTCAGCTCTGAAAACATGCGTACAAGTACGATTGTAGAGAAACAACATGTTAAACATTGGGATATATATGTATATACATGTGTGCAATCCATAACAATTAGTGAAAAGGAGTCCATGAATTTGAAAGAGAATGGAGGGGTATATAGAAGAATTTGGAAGGAAGGAAGGGAAAGGTACAATATTGTAATTATAATATAATCACAAAAATAAAATAAAAATCTCAATAATCCTTAATACGACTTTAAATGTGCCATTTCTCTCCTGCTCATCAGAAGATCATGGATATTAGAGTATATTTTTAATGTGAGCATTTCTCCTTCAACTTCTCTAAGTTCTCCCCCTTTTAAATAAAACATTGTTCCAACATTTGTCAGACTAACTTAGATGCTTTCCTTAATATGGCACCAGTGCACTCTCCACACCCAATTTCACCACAGCTTTCTCCATTCTGAATTGTCAAGATACATTCTTCTTCCTCAAATTCCTTTATTTACAAAGCAACTGTAAGTAGGATCTCATCTCCACCACACTAATATAACATGTTTCAGAATGGCTTTAAGTGACTTCCTAATCGTCAGATTCCATGATGCCTCCCTAATCTATCCTTGATCTTCTGAACAAATTTTACTCAAATAGAATATATGTTCACATAAATATATATTTATACACAATGATATTTTACAATCTTCAGTACTCATATTCGTTTCCTTATGCTGCTGTAAAAAGGATCAATATTGGTGGCTCAATCAGAGACACTAATGAAGTTGCAATTGTATAGATCAAGAGCCCAGAAATGGCTTTCAGAACAGAAGCCAAGCAAATGGCAAAGCTGAGCTCTTTCCGGAGATCTAGGGAAAGAAGTCACTTCCACCCTTGAGTAGTTTTGAGCAAATTCTCACATTCTTAACTCAACAATCTTTCATGTTCAAAGACATCATTCCAACTTCCATTTTACTGGCACATCTCTGACTCTGAACTGCTTGATTCCTCCTGTATAGACTTTTATGGTGACATTGGGTATATCTGGATAACTAAGACTATTCTCCTAATCTCAAGATAATTTAACACAGCTACAAATTCTCGTTTGCTACTATGCATGGTAACATTCACTGATGCAAGGATTTAAGAAGTTGACATTTCTTGTAGACTACTATATTATTTAAGATGCCTGATAACATTTACTCAAGACTCAAATATTACTAGAATCCCAAAGCTGCTTCATGTTGCCTTGAGTCCATGCCTGGCTCTATGTGTAACCAATATTCTACTTTGTAAACGCTAAAGATACATTTTTGAAATGATTTTATATAAATAAATATATTAATATTTAATAAAATATTAATATATTTTATTAAATATTAATATTAAAATAAAAATATATAAATATATTAATAATCATGTACTACATCTGACTTTTTTGGTCAATGTTGAGATTACATTTGTTTTAACTACAATGCCAGTCAGCCATCGTTGGGAAGAGAGGCCCCTTGGTCTTGCAAAAATGTTATCCCCAATGTCCCCTATACCCTCCTCCTGCCCTGCTCCTCTGCCCAGTCATTCCCACTTCTTGGCCCTGGCGTTCCCCTCTATGGGGCATATAAAGTTTGCAAGACCAAGGGGCCTCTCTTCCCAATGATGGCTGAATACGCCATCTTCTGCTACATATGCAGCTAGAGACACGAGC
>NC_034594.1:1304791-1310255 GCF_900095145.1 Mus pahari | reverse complement strand
CCCTTCAGCTCCTTGGGTACTTTCTCTAGCTCCTTCATTGGGGGCCCTGTGTTCCATCTAATAGCTGACTGTGAGCATCCACTTCTGTGTTTGTCAGGCACTGGCATAGCATCACAAGGGGCCACTATATCAGGGTCCCTTCAGCAGAATCTTTCTGGCATGTGCAATAGTGTCTGCGTTTGGTGGCTAATTATGGGATGGATCCCCAGATGGGGTAGTCCCTGGATAGTCCATCCTTTCGTCTTAGCTCCAAACTTTGTCTCTGTAACTCCTTTTATGGGTATTTTGTTCCCTATTCTAAGGAGCAATGAAGTATCCACACGTTGTTCTTCCTTCTTTTTGGTTTTCTTGTGTTGTTGTGTGACACAGCAACTCTCTAGTGGGTATCTTGGATATTCTAAGTTTCTGAGCTAATATCCACGTATCAGTGAGTGCATATCTTAAAGGAAATTTTAGAGACTTTTTTCTATTTGTGTTATTGGTTCACTTTGAGTGTCTTTGATGCCATTGAAAAAGAGGTAAGGCCTGAGTAATGGATAGGAAAAGGAAGTTCTGCCCATTCTATTTCAGAGAGTGTATCTAACTAAAATGAAAATATGCCTATAGAGCTATACTGATCAAAAGATTTCATATGTAAAATTAAAAAAAAAATATTGATCCATTATGAATCTCTGTCAAGCCATATGATATTTCCAGGAGTACAAAGTCTGTGAGAGAGAGAGAGAGAGAGAGAGAGAGAGAGAGAGAGAGAGAGAGAGAAACACAGATAGTAACTGCCCCTTTAATGATTCTAGCTTTTCCCTTTCCCTCCAGCGGGCACTTATTCTTATCATCCTCTTCATCTAATAGTATTTATTAAATGGTCACATTTGCATGGCACTGTACCTGTGAGTTTTCATTTCTCTCCAAGGAAGATTTCCTGGTTTAGAAGTTTTAATGACTGCTTCTTTGAAAATGTCTTAAGAGGGTTTTGACTGTAATTCCCTTTCTCCTAGCTCTTATTTAATAGGTGCCAATGCCTATCTTTTGCCTGGGGTCTTGGGCTAGGGAATGGAAGATTCATTAACCATGGTGAGTTATGGATTTCAATGCCCTGGCTACTTCATTTCTCATATCCAAGTAGATCATTTCCTCCCTAGTCCTTCCAAGCCCATGGAGGCATATATTGTAAGTAGCCTTAATCTTCTTCATTAGAACTATTTTTTAACATTGTAAGATTGATACCACCAATATTACCATATTACTTCTGGTGACATACATGGCAGAATAATAATGCTCTCATACTAGCTGGCAGTAATAGAGTGATTGGAGTTGGAGTACTAAAGTAAAACCATATAATTTTTAGAGCTTGGAGATATTAAAATTAATCACATTTTCAGATATAGAAACCCATATCTAAGGAGGTGAAATCCTTTGCCTAAGATTACATACTAAGACTAGTTTCTGACTCCAGTGATTAACATTCATAAGCTGATGTGTTCTGCTACCACAGTATTTCAAATAAGGCAGGATGCTATTGACAGAAAAAAGGATCTCAGTTTTGGATCCAGGAAAGGATATCAGACCCTTCCAAGTTTATAACATACAGTTATATAATATATTATAAAAGCCAGCTATATAGGTAGTCCAACTTGAACATATTTCAGTCATAATATTGCCATTTTGTTTTCTCTCTGTTTCAGTGAATGGTCTTTCTAGGCCTTAACTCCTGCAATTCTAAGGGGAGATTCCTTCCCTATAACACTATTTGTGTCCTTCTCCTGGGGAAGAAGTTTCTCATCAGTTCCCATAGTATTGTCTGCCATTCAGGGTCAGCTAACTTCTTTAGACAAAATACCCCCCTAAAAGTGGTAACTAAGACTCATCTTCAGAATTAGCTATATGGAAGACTGTAAATGTGATCATTTATTTTATTTTTACTCCATCCCTAAACCATTGTTTTCCAACTGAGAGGATTTTCTTCTCTCTGTGGCAAATTTAGCAACACTGTAGGCATTTTCTACCACTTCATCTGAGGGATTACTTTTAGTTTGTGACTAAAGAGCAAGAAGGTAGGGCAATATCCTCCAGTGTACAGACCAGCCCTGTAAAAGCCAGGCCCATCCAGGAATTCATATGCAAAGGCTGAAGAAGCTCCTTTGTGGTCCTCCCTTCTCCCTCCCAACCCACCCATAGCCACTCATATAAATGAACCTGCAAGTTAATAATTTCTCATCTTTCTCTATCTGCAGAGGACTTTGGAAGAATATAGGAAAAGGAGCTACTTAGCTTTATAAATCCAAAATGAGAGAATATAAATTAAGAATTGTTAATTTATATTTCATTGGGTTGGTGAAAACTGATAAACTATATCAGTAGTTGTATGGACATCAGTAGAGATTCAAAATGAGGTATGGACTTTACGATAAATGTCATGTATGCAAATGGACCTAAAATACAGAAAGCACACTATGGTTAATATTGTACTACAGAATAAAAACTTATTAAAATTTGGGATTTTATCAGAAAATAATGAAAGCATGTATTGAACATATTAATTTCCTTGACTGTAATAAATATATTATATATTTGTGATATATGTACATTTTTTAAAACATGTATAAGTGAACTATATGTAATATAAAGCAAAATAAATAAAATAAAATTCTTGTTTGAGTGCCTCTTATATTGTAAAATACAACTCAGATGTGTGGCATTGCTGTGTCAACAAATAAAGGTTTGATTTCTCAACAGATTTCAGATATAAGGACAACAGGTGCCTCTTGTCTGAAATCTTGTCTAGCATGCCTAATTTCATGAGAGAGTGGAAATTGTTTACTAATGTTCAGTGCATGTTCTTTTTTAACTTCTTTAAATTTGTTGGAGTAGAATACATGAAAAAAATGTTCTTGGTGCTAATCACTCAGTAGAAACTTATTGAACAATACATATACTCAAATATAGAATTGGTTTCTTGAAAAGACAGAAAAGATTAGTAAAGCCATAAACAAAATTTACCAATAAACAGAAGAGCTAAATTAATAAAACTGAAGAGAATAGAGGAAAGCCGGGCGTGGTGGCGCACGCCTTTAATCCCAGCACTCGGGAGGCAGGCGGATTTCTGAGTTCGAGGCCAGCCTGGTCTACAAAGTGAGTTCCAGGACAGCCAGGGCTATACAGAGAAACCCTGTCTCGGAAAAAAAAAAAAAAAAAGAGTATAGAGGGATGCTACAATGTGAGTTTCCGACAAAACTCACTTTAATCCGGTCTGGGTTCATCCTGAGAGGCAGGCTGGCTGAAATGGAATGTGCAAGAGGAAAATGGAAGCCTAGACAAATTTTTTCTGATCAAGGCTCCAAAATTTAATAACCGAACTCCGTTTAAATAATATGGAAAGATCCCCAGCCCCCTCCTCAGTCTTAGAAGTTGCCGGTGGCAGTCCAATCGTAGGTGGGTCCAAGGATCAAGGCAGGGACGAATGTCCGTTGGCATAGGCGGTCCAAGGAGTCTGCATTCTGGGAGATCCAGGAGGGGGGTCCTCTTGGTAGGCAGTGGAGACATAGCAACTCTCTAGTGGGTTTCAGCACCTGTAGGGGGCTGGCACTTTGAAGGAGAGTGATTAGTGTAACAGCAAGGTAGGCCTGGCAGCAACAAGGAGCTGGGAGACCCCAACACTACAACAGATTCCAGTGAATCCAGAGGATCATTAAGGGATGCATTCATATGTATGTTTTTAAAAACTGGAAATTTAGAAGAAATTGATAAGTTTGTAAGCACATACTGTCCACCAAAACTAAGATGATATGAACAACTTAAACGGGTACATAGTAAGCAAAGAGATTGAAGAAGTTATACAATATCACCCCATAAAGAAAAACTTAGGGTTGGGTATGGCCCCCTGGTTGAGGGATAGGGCCACCCGCCCATCTCCAAAATGTTAACACAGAATTGCTCCTGTCTAAAGGAAATACGGGGACAAAGAGTGGAGCAGAGACTGAAGGAAAGGCCATGCAGAGACTGTCCCACGTGGGGATCCATCCCACATGCAGACACCAAATTCAGACACTATTGCTGATTCCAAGAAGTGCTTGCTGACAGGAGCCTGAGATAGCTGTCTCCTGAGAGGCTCTGCCAGATCCTGACCAATACAGATGCAGATGCTCAGATGCTTGCAGCCAACCATCAGACAGAGCACAGGGACCCCAATGGGAAAGTTAGGGGAAGGACTGAGGGAGCTGAAGGGGCCTTATCAATGGGAAAGGAGGCCCTTGGTCCTGTGAAGGTTTGATGCCCCAGTGTAGAGGAATGCTAGGGCAGTGAGGCAGGAGTGAGTAGGTAGGTGGGGGGAAGGGGGGATGGGATAGAGGGTTTGCAGAGGGGAAACAGGAATAGGGGATAACATTTGAAATGTAAATAAATAAAATACCCAATTAAAAAAGAAAAAACAATTTTAAAAAAGAAAAAGTTAATATCAGTGATTCTTACAGCATTCCTCAAAGTAGAAAGAGATGGAATCACTCTACAAAGTTAGTAATGCCCTGACACTTCCAAAACTGAAAATGAGTGCAATAAAACAAATAGAAAGAAAGAAAGAAAACTTTAGAAAAATTTCCTTCATAAACATAGACAAAAAAATATAAAATTTTTGTGCAGGGGCCATGCTAATCTTCTTTGCATCATTCCAATTTTAGTATATGTGCTGCTGAAACTAGGCAGCATACACCACCTAATATGAGGTTCAGTCAGAGAAGATGCACCTAAGCCTCAAGAGACTGGAGGCCCCAGGGAGTTTAGAGGTCTGATGAGGTGGGGCTGGAGGGATGGGGAAATCCTCCTGGAGACAGGGGACTGGGGAGGTATGGGATGGGGAACAGTCAGAGGGTAGACCAGGAGAGGCATAAAATCTGGAGTGTAAAAAAAAGATTAAATAAAAAAGTAAAATTCTGTAAAATCACATTCAAAGACACATAAAGATAAGCAAAGATCAAGTCAGTTTCAAAGCAAGGACTATGAACTTGGTTCAACATATACAAATTCATGTTAATTACAGTATATAAGTGGCATAAAAACTGGAAATTATATGATTATAGCAATGCATTCAAAAAATTTGACAAAATCTTCCTTTTCCTTATTAAACATCTGAAGAAATGAAGAATACAATGTACACTTAAATGTAATGGAGATTATATAGAAACCTATAGCTAACACATTCCTAAATGGGAAAGAACTAAAAACACTCCCTGTACAACCAAGAACTAAAAGTTAGCTCTTTGAGAAAATCAATAATATTGAAAGGCCTTTTTACAAATTATGTAAAGTGTAGAAATAGAATATCCAAATTAACAAAAACGGGGACATATCAGAAACTGAAGAAATCTAGAGTGTCATAAGAACACATTTTACGCCGATCGTCCTGCGCCTCTCCTGCCCAGGAGGGGTGTTCGCCTGGCGGCTGNCCACAGGCTGATCCAACACCCAACACCTT
>NC_034594.1:1300771-1304780 GCF_900095145.1 Mus pahari | reverse complement strand
CCTTTGACTTTGTGTAATCTGTGTTCTGTCCTTATCGATTTACCTACGTTAAAAACTTTGTATGCGTAGAAATTCATTTGCATGGATGGCATTGCACATGATGGCCTCATCTTTGAAAAAAAAAAAAAAAAAAAAAAAGAACACATTTTACAAACTTCTACTTCAATAGATTAGAAAATCTAATGAAATAAGTAACATTTTAGAGGCATACTACCTACCAAAGTTAAATCAAGATCAATATATAATTGAAACATACATATAACCCTAAGCAGTCATTAAAAGTCTCCCATCTAAAAAAGCTGGAAACCAGATGACTTGAGAAAAGAATTCTAAAGAATAGCTAATGCCAGTACTCCTCAGATTATTCCACAAAATAGAAACAAAAGAATGAGTTCCCAATTCATTTTATGAGATCACAGTTACCCTCACACCCTAACTGGATAAATACACAACACAGATGCAGGATTGTTCAAGATATGTAAATCAACAAATGTATTCCACCAAAAAAGCAAAAAAAGTAAAAGACAAAAAACACATGATTATTTTATTAAGTACAGAAGAGGCCCTTTACAAACTCCAACCTATCATCATAATTAAAGCCTTGAAGAGATGAGGAATACAAGAAGACATATATCAACATAATAAAGGCAATATACAGCAAGCCCAGAGAAAGTCAACATCAACTTCAATGGAGAGAAACAATTCCACTAAAATCAGGAATAAGACAAAGATGCCCCACTCTCTCCATACCTATTCAATATAGTATTTGAATTCTTAGCTAGAGCAATGAGGCAGCTGAAGGAGACGAACTGGATACAAATTGGAAAGGAAAAAGTCAATATCTTTATTTGTAGATGATATTATAGACACACACACACACACACACACACACACACACACACACATGATATATATGATAAATCCTACCAGGAACCCCCTACAGTTCATAAACACTCTTAACAAAGTAGCTGAATACATTAATTCAGAAAAGTCAGTAGCCCTCCTATATAAATTTAAGTGGCTGAGTTCAACATCCTTAGTCATCAGAGAAATGTAAATCAAAACTGCTTTGAAATCTCTTCTTACACCTGTTAGAATGGTCAACACCTCATGCTCATACTATCAAGGACATGGGAGGACAAACTTGTACAGCTACTATGAAATCCAGTGTTTCAGTTCCTTAGGAAGACTGGACTAGATGTACTTCAGGATCCAGCTACAATGCTCTTGGGCATTGTGGTGTGCGTTGTGGGAAATATTAAAAAAAAAAAAAAAAAAAAAAACAGCAAGTTCCCGCACTACACCCAGTCATAGTCTTGCTGCCTCCATCTCTAAGCTAGCCCCTGCAGCAACCAACCCCATCTTCCCAGCTCTGAGTCGCTTGAGTCAGTGCTGCCCATACCTTCTCAGCCATAAACCCCCTGTGGTCGGAGGTCCCACATTCCATAACCAAGTAAAACGAAACTCTAGAAGCTTATAATTAATTAGTTAGATTTATATATCAGTATTTTCTCAATACACAAGATGCCTACACAATAAATTTAGGGCCAATTGATAATGGGACAAGCTACCTATCTAGATTAGACAAGTTACCCCAGTTATTCTATCCCTATGTGATTATATCTACCTGTGGCTATTTAAAACCACGCGGAATCTGAATCGTCCTGTTCATTCTCCATCTTGCTTTCCTCTTTTCTACCTGTCTCCTCCAACTCTGTCTCTGCAACTCCTCACTCTGCCTCCCTTTTTCCTGTTCAATCACAGGCTTCTTGTTGTATTATTATTTAAAGTGATTGGACAGGGAAAATTCTGCTACAGTGGTGGTTTGAATATGCTTGGCCCAGGGCACTTTTAAGAGATATAGCCTTTTTAGAGGAAGTATGTCACTGTGAGGATGGGCTTTGACATGCTCCTCTAAGCAGTCTGGAGGCCAATCTCCTCTGGCTGCAGTTAGATCAAGATGCAGAACTCTCAGCTCCTACTTCAGCACTGTATCTGTCTGGATGCTGCCACACTTTCTACCTTGATTATAATAAACTGAACCTCTGAAACTGTAAGCTAGCCCTGAATACATATTGTCCTTTATAACAGTTGCCTTGGACATGGTGTCTCTTCACAGCAATGGAAACCCTAACTAGGACAGTTATATACCCAAGACGCTTCATCCTACCACAAAGACACTTGCTCAACCATGGTCATTACTGGTTTGTTTGTTTTTTTTTTTTAAACTCCTTTTCATTTTTCTTTTTTTCATTTTTTATTAGATATTTTCTTTATTTACATTTCAAATGCTATCCTGAAAATCCCCTATACCCTCCCCCTTCCCTGCTCCCCAACCCACCCACTCCCACTTCCTTGCCCTGGCATTCCCCTGTACTAGGGCATATAATCATCCCAAAACCAAGGGCCTCTCCTCCCATTGATGGCCAACTAGGCCATCCTCTGCTACATATGCAACTAGAGACACAGTTCTGGAGGTACAGGTTAGTTTATATTGTTGATCCTCCTGTAGGGTTGCCGACCCCTTTAGCTCCTTGGGTATTTTCTATAGCTCCTTCTTTAGGGGCCCTGTGTTCCATCCAAAAGATGACTATGAGCATCCACTTCTATATTTGCCAAGCACTGGCATAGCCTCACAAACAATAGCTACATCAGGGTCCTGTCAGCAAAATCTTGCTGGTGTATGCACTAGTGTCTGGGTTTGGTGGTTGTATATGGAATGGATCCCCAGGGTAGGGCAGTCTCTGGATGGTCCTTTCTTCTCTCTCAGCTCTGAACTTTGTCTGTGTAACTCCATCCATGGGTATTTTGTTCCCCATTCTAAGAAGGAACAAATACTGTTGCATTCATAATAGCCAGAAACTGGAAAGAACTAGATATTCCCCACCAGAAGAATAGACTAAGAAAATGTGGTATAATTATACAACAGAGTACTTCTCAACTGTTTAAAAGAAAATGACATCATGAAGTTTTCACGCAATTGAATGGAACTAAAAAAAAAAAAAAAAAAAATGAGGTGTGTTATCCCAGACCCAGAAAAACTGATATGGTATATTAACTGTTAAGTTAATGACAACCAAGAGTAAATCCATAGAACAATGGAGGTTAGGTATAGAGTAAGGGTCTAGAAGAAACAGATCTTGCTAAGAAAGGAAAACAGAATGTGCAGTTATGGATGAGGGAGCTTGAGGAAAAGGATCAAATCAGGAGATAGAGAAAAAGAAGATGAAGTTTAAAGAGGAAATTAGGGGAAAACAGCTTAAATTAAGGGACATTTGAAGGATAGCATTCATTTTATCTTATTTTGTTATGTTATGATCTCATAGAATCCTGTTTGTTTCTAATGAAAGACAAAAAGGGAGTAGATCTAGAAGAGAGAGGAAGGTGGGAACAGAAACTGGGAGTAGAAGGATGGGAAACTCTAATTGAGATGTTTTATTTGAGAAAAGAATCTATTTTCCATAAAAGGAAAAAAATAACATGACAAATTTTCTTATGTTCACTGGACTTGTTCAAAACACTGACATAAGGTATAGATAGAGCTAAAATAAAAAGAGAAAGAAAGATGAGGATTGAAAAGAATTCAAATTATTTTTATTTTCAGATGGCATGTTCCTCATGCTTAACACTCTCGTGATTCAACCAGAAAACTCATGGATCCAGTGCACATTTGCAGCAGCATAGCAACACCATTGCCTTTGAAATCCCAGGTAGTTGTCACAGAATTCCAGCAAACAATCCTACACATCCTGAAGCTCCACAGAAGACCCTAAATAACCAAAGCAATCCTAAATGAAAGTGCAACTTCAGAGTCATCAGAATACCTGATCTCAAACAGAACACCTCAAGTTTCACTTTTATTTATTGCTAAATAGAAGTCTCGTGTGTACATGAATTATATTTTGGATATGCATTCATCATGTTATAGACATGTATGATTCTATTACATAGCTGTTATAAAGGAAACAGTTCAGAATGGGAGGAGAGGCCCTTGGTCTTGTGAAGATTA
>NC_034594.1:1299038-1300346 GCF_900095145.1 Mus pahari | reverse complement strand
GAAGAAGAAGAAGAAGAAGAAGAAGAAGAAGAAGAAGAAGAAGAAGAAGAAGAAGAAGAAGAAGAAGAAGAAGAAGAAGAAGAAGAAGAAGAAGAAATGAGCAATGAGCATGTATGTGCAGGTATCTCTGTCATAGACTCTGCCAGAATCCTTTGGATATATGTCCAGCAATGACATCACTAGGTCATATCATTCCAGTGATAGCTTAAACAAATTACAGTTGTCTTGAGATTCTTTCTTACCCCAATCAGAATGGGTATTACTGATAAAATATGGCATAAATACTGCTGAGCTTAGAAATAGGAACCTTTTTCTACTTGTAAATAAATACAATCCATAGTAAAGTCAGTGTGTGGGGTTGCTCAAAACTCAAAGTAGGACTATAGTAAATCCCAGTGATATTAGTCTTGAATATATACCTCAAAGATTCAAAGTCAACAGTACACAACAATATTTGCACATTTATGCTATTTCTGCACTGTTCACAATGTTGAACCAGTCAGTATTTCATGAACAAATGGAGGGAGAAAGCACAGTGCATGTTCACAATGAGACTTTTTGAGCCAATGAAAAGGAAATAATGATATTTATAAGAGAAAAAAGTGAATAAGGCAGATTCAGAAAGGAAAATACCATTTCATATCATGATTGGGTTCTAGATTTAAGTGTGTGTGTGTGTGTCTGTGCACATGCATGTATATGTGTGTATATGTGTGTGTGTGTGTGTGTGTGTACCTATGTGCATATCTGTGCTTGTGTGCATGTGTGTCTGTGTGCTTGTGTGTCTGGGTGTGTGTGTGTGTGTGTGTGTGTGTGTCTACACTGTGAAAGTAGAAAGGAGCCTGTGAGAGGGAAAATGGATGTCTTAGTTTACTCCTTAATGGAGGAAAAATTTAGAAAGTAACAGAATACATGCAATATATAAGCAAAGTGGGGAGTACTTCAGATGATGTGGCTGGCCAGTTAGAAAGGACAATTGAGATGAATGAGATTAAAGTATAATGGCATTCAAGTATGAAGTGCCATAATAAACCTCATTACATAATATTTTTTAACTCTTAGAATTATTAAATTAACAAAAATTAAACAAACAATATTCTACTATGAATTCAGTTGTCAATCAATAGTATAGGTTAAGTTCATTAAATGCCTCTTTATTTGTCACAAGTTCAACAGGTTTAAGCCCAAAATATGCAGAGGAATGTAACTTGCAAATGTCTAACATTTGAAACATATAAAGAACCCACAAAATTAAATGTTATATATATATATATATATATATATATATATATATATATATATATATAT
>NC_034594.1:1291308-1298798 GCF_900095145.1 Mus pahari | reverse complement strand
TGTATATATATATATATATATATATATATATATATATATAACATTTGAAATTGCCAAAGGATGTGAGTAGACATCTGTCCAAAGGAAACATACAAATCACAAATATGGATATGAGTAAAGTTCAATATTGCCAACTACTGGGGAAATCAAATCAAAACTGTGGAATGGGTTTTTGTACCTGTTAAGACTGGTATTATCACAATAACCAAAGATCATGTTTACTTATGAAAATGTGGAGAGACCCCTGGCTTGTCATTTTGAGTAAGGAAGACTGGTATAGACAAAGGGAAATGCTACAGAGGGTCTTCATAAAAAAACAAATGTCACTTCCAAGTAATCAGCAAACCCATTTCTGAAATTTTCTCCGAGTAACTGAACTCAGTATTTCAACTTCTTATGCCCCTTTAGCATCATCAAAGCAGCAAAGGCAAAACAAAACAAACAAACAAACAAACAAACCCTTTAATGTCCATCAAGGGTGTAGAAGTTGTGATACACAGAGAGAAACAGAGAGAGAGAGAAAGAGGCAGATTTTAGTTTAAAGAAGGTGTAATCCTAACCAAGCACTTGACAAACTTCAAGTCTCTGAAGGAAGAAATTGAAGAAGAAATGAGAAGTTGGAAAGATTCTCCCCACTCACGGATTAGTAGGATTAACATAATAATAATGGCTATCTTACCAAAAGCAATCTACAGAATCAATGCAATTCCCATCAAAATTCCAACACAATTTTTTATAGCCCTTGAGAGAGCAATTCTCAAGTTCATATGCAAAACAAAAATAAAAAAAAGAGACAAACAAACAAAAAGTAGAGAATCAATTCATTTATATTTATTCGTCTGACTTAAAGAGTATTATATCCAATAAAGAAAGCATGGTGGATGAGAGAAAAATAAAATATATAATATCACTTACATGAATAATCTAAAACAGGCAAACTTGTGAGAGGAGACAAGAGAACAGTAATATTTAGAAAATGTGTGTCAGCATGGAGAGATTATGGCCAAGGATACAAAGTTTGAATTATGTAAGATGAGGGAATTACCAAAATTTACTATATAGGATGGTACGTAAACCCAAAACTACTGCAATGTGTGCTTTAAATTTTCCAAGAAGGTAAATCTTATGTGAAGTGTTCTTCACACACACACACACACACACACACACACACACACACACACACATCACATCACATCACACACACACACAGAGGCAGGGAGTAATTAATAGTAACAATACTAAAGAAGACATGAATCAACATAGGGTGTGATGGATATTGCTATAAGTAAATATATAACTTCAAACCCATGCTACTGTATGCTTTACATGTGTGTAGCATTCTCTTGCATCAGTCATATGGAACAAATAAATACGCACAAACTTTGTGTCAGATATCTGTTCTCTGGCCCATCTATAGTTTCTTTTAATCGGGATGTCATCATACTTATATATTTTAGGACTTAGCAGAAATAAGGGCAATGCTCCTTGTAAAGGAATTTGAGACTCTTACACTCACTGGCAAATACTCCAGCTACCCAATACTGAAAAGAAACATGCAAATAAATATAGTCTCTAAATGTTTAAGAAACATTAAGAACCTGTGTTCCCATTACTAAAACACAGAAAGCATCTAACCTCCATTCTTCATGAGCTTGTCTCTTTTATGGTTGTTCACGGACAATTTAGATCTGGAAGTTTTAACCATTTAACTTCCTGAGAAAGGAAATTGAAATGACAAATGCAAATGTGTCCCCAACTCTCACGTATGGAGGTAGTTATTTGGTTAATTATTATCAAGAACTGTGCAAGACCAAGAATGAGATTAAACATTAGCCTGTGAGATATTTAACAGTGGGGTTCTCCAATAAAAACAGAATATTATCCTTTCTATCTTCTTTCCTAGATGGTCCCAAACTACACATGTGAATGAAGCTAATGCCTAAATAATTAAATGATAATGTCATTATTATTCAATGTAGGAATACACTTGAGAATCAAATTGAATCAGTTTTCCCCCCTTGTGGCACAATAACAATTCATGTTCAACCTTACTTAATATATTCCTTGGTTAAAAGAAACATTCTTCTGTATACTCCTTGGCTTAAAACCGAAGGGCATATCATTCAAGAGGACAAAACACAATAGCCCTGGGAAGTTGGTTAAGAACAGCCTCACTGTAGTTTTGTCCCAAGATGCTCTATCATTCCTAACTCTCAGTAAACTGTGTCACTATCCTCCGAGCCCTTCATCCTCTAACGCTTCTCACCTCAAGCCCATGGTCAATGTGTTGTCACATTCCCCAGAAGGGCTTCTATTTTCATTCAGCCTCCATTGGGTATCTTCACACACTCTCCAAAGGGTGGGAAATGTTCACACCCTTTAAGCATCCATCCAACTTTCACAAACTGTGGGGCTTAGTTCTAGGAGCATTTTTTACACTGAGTTATTTAATCTTCACAATGCTATGATAGATGGTTTTATTAGTTCTACTTGACAAATGAAGAAACTGAGCCATGGAGTGAATAGATAATTCTCATGGAGTGAGCTCAGATAGTCCTGCCTATTTGTATCTTACCAATAGAGCCATGTAAGAGTCTCTCATAACCACAATCATTGAGTTATTGGTTATCAGTCTGACTTTGCAGAATTGTTCTGTTGTGAAAATTCCTTCTCTTCTATCTTCTCCTCTTACCTCTTTTCTTTCCTTCTTTCTTTCTTTCTTTCTTTCTTTCTTTCTTTCTTTCTTTCTTTCTTTCTTTCTTTCTTTCTTTCTTTCTTTCTTTCTTTCCTCCCTCCCTCCCCCTTCCTTCCTTCCTTCCTTCCTTCCTTCCTCCTTCCTTCCTTCCTTCCTTCCTTCCTTCCTTCCTTCTATTATTCCTTTTGACAAGCTCTCCTATATATAGTCCAGACTCACCGTCTTACCTCTGCCTACAAAAATGCTAAAATTATAAATGGATGCCATCATATTGACTTGTCCACTTTATAAATGTAATTTTCAACATTGAAACTCAGGATAAAAAATATTTTTTTAAAAAAAGCCATAAAAAGTTTACTTTAAAAGGGAGTCTACAACTCTGAGAAGGGATTAAAGGTGAGAGAAATGGGTGTAGGAGGATATACACACCTCTGTTCAAGAGCAGCTATGTCTCTAGTCTGTAATCCCATTGCTGACACTAACGAGGCGATTTAGCCACATTCTTCAGTGCTCTTCCATTCCTTTTACTTTGTTTTGATATGAGATTCTTTAAGGCAAATACTTGAAGTAATTAACAACCACCCTCTGGTGTTTATCCTTTATGTTGCTTCCAACAGTGCTAATAGTAGAAATCAGCATAACTCATAGCTTGAAGATATGATGTTAAAATAGAAAGGGGAGTGAAGATATAGCTCAGTCATTAAGAGCTCCATTTTTTTTTTTCTTCTACAAGACATGGTTTCAATTCCCAGAACCCATGTACTAACTTACAACCCTCTGTGACTCACGTTTTCAAGAGTCTAATAGTCTTTTGTTGATATTGAGGATATTAGGCATACACATGATACACAGTCACACATATATAATAACCTCTGCACATACAAAATAAAGATAACAGCCCCAAATAATATGCTGAATATTGGAAAATGTTTCCTTTAATTTTTAAAAACTAAATATAAGCCCATTAATCAAATAAATAAGCTGCTTATCAGTCATACCCAACTAAATACAACTAACCTGTAGTCATTTTGAACAAATGGGCACACATGAACAAAGCATGGATATAAGGTGTTAATCAGAATATAGCAGTTTCTATAATATGTTAGACAGACTTATAAATACCATTACATCGGTCTGTCTTTTAAAGAAACAACTAGATGTGACCATAAAAGAATAATATATTTCCTAGGCTTCTTAAAGGCATCAAAGCTTCTTATTAAATTAGCACTTAAATCTAAGGAAAACCCTTCACCCAGAGAGTTAAGGAACTTGATCTTGGCCTTGAGGCATTGGCTGGATTGGAGAACTCTGTTTTTGAGTCAGCTAGGTCTCTACAGGGTGGTTAAAATGCAGAATTAACCTAAAGTGAGGAAGCAAACCAGAGAGTCTCACCCATGATCTGTCACAGGCTACTTCCTTGGAGTAATCATGAGCCCACCTTCCCACTTACATTGGTATAATTCTACAGGGAGGAGGGTGGCCATGACTGATCATAACCTTGATATCAGTGGACACTGGAGCATAATATCTTACCTCCAAAAAAAAAAGCTAAACTATATGTCATGAATAAAATTAGTATAATGTAGACCCAACCCAATAGTACCATTAGGTACTGGACAGAAAATAATGGAAACCCAATAACTAACCCCACATTACATTGCATAAGTAACTTCATGCATAATAATACAAGCAAATGGTACAGGGAGAGAACATGAGAATATCAGCCAGAGAAAATAAACGGGAACACTAAAACATTGGAATTACCATAAAAAAAAACACTGAATTTTAAGAGAGATATAAATAAGTTTGAAAATATGTTGTTTTTTTAATATTTAAATATTCAAAATATATGTCTGCTGGGCTTTCACAAGTATTTAAAATATACATGTATTTTCTTACGTGCACATTTGCGTATGCATATACAAAGACATATATACATATACTTATGTGTATATGCATACAAAACATGGAAAATAAAAATGAAAATAAAATTTAAAATACAAAATTAAATTTTACTTTTTCTTAGACATAAGAAACAATTAGGCATATAGAACAGTTGTTTAGACCTAGGGTGAGGGGAATTGAAAAATGAAAGAAAAAAAAATAAGTTGTGTAAAAGTGGATTTTTAAAATACTCAACATGAATTTAACCAGAATCCCATAATGCAATAGCCAGACACATGAAGCAGAGGCAACCTCTGAAGAAGCAAAGGTCAGAATTCTGCAGGTGTGACAGGTTAAAATACAGAGATTTAGAACCGCTATACATAAAACAAATCATAGTCAGTCAAATGATAAAACTGCCTGAAAGAGATACACATAATACATTAATAGCATGCTGTAAGAAATAAAAATTAAAATGCATAAAGATTACACTAAAAGAAGGGAGAAACCAGTTATTTTCTGGGAAAGAACAAAGTTGCCAGAAATCATTGGAAGGACTTCTTTCCAATATGCTTGAAGAATATTAAACAAATCATAATCACTAACCACCAAAATACCAGAGGAATGGGACAAAGAAATTACCAGAAGAATGAGACAGACAAAGCCATTTCATCCCTCTTTTCTCCCCCAAAATGCAGTGTTCCGCACTGGCAGAGCTCAGGAAGGGCAGTGAGTATGTGTATTAAAGGAAAAAAGAAGGGGTCTTGTAGGTGAAAGGTGATAAGAAAGCGACAGAAGAGATGGAACCAGTGAGGACAATTAGAAATAAATACTAAGTAAATAATAACAGTGCTTTGCAGCTTTACCATTCACAGAACTAAATGATATAAAACTAACATTCTGAGCCCTGGGAGGCAGAAGAGTAGTTAAATGACCTTGTGTTGGTTGCATAGAAGGTTAAAGCAATGATTAACTTTTAACTTTAACAAGTTAAATATTCATGCCATAATTTCCAGAATGGGCACAGAAAGAGAAGTACAACCTTTAATCCAAGAGGTATTTAAATTCAATGAAATGTTTAAAAAACAAAAACAAAAACAAAACAAACAGAAGAACAGGAGAAGAAAACTGGAATATCCCACACAAAGACAAGAATAGAAAAAAAATTTGTAAGAAATTAGTAAAATAAAACATGTAAATTATAGATATGATCCTAAGTATACTAGCAACAAATAACATTAAATATAAGGAAGCTGAATGTTCCTTTTAAAAAGCAAATATTATAGGACCCAAAATGAAATAAGTGTGATCCAGATGCACATAAAATGCGATGAACAAAATTTGAGAAAACATGTTCTCTTATCTATATATTTTATAAAGAAGAAATATTGACTATTCCTGTGACCATTAAGCAAAACAAAAATGATTTCACATACATTGATATCGAATATCATATAAGTTCCAACTACTGCCCAGTAAAGTCATAAATTAATTATACACACATAAGAACTTCTGTATGGTTGGAAAGTAATAAGTACATACCCAATAAGACATAATAGATCAATGTAGGATTCACAATATAAGTTAGAGTATATTTTAATAACATAATGATATTATTACATATCCAACCAAGAGACTTACAGCTTAGGCAATATGAAAGAGAAAATTATAGCAGCCCATGTGGATGCTATAAAGGACAGTTTGGCAAGCAGTGAATTAAAAATATTCTCAAGATACTGCATAAGAAGAGAAAGAGAAGAGAACAAACTGAAGATGTAAAAATAGAAAGCACCCATGTTCCTGGGGATCCATCCCATAATCGGCCACCAAACGCAGACACTATTGCATATGCCAGCAAGATGTTGCTGAAAGGACCCTGATATAGCTGTCTCTTGTGAGGTTATGCCAGTGCCTGGCAAATACAAAAGNNGATGCTCACAGTCAGCTATTAGATGGAACACAGGGCCCCCAATGGAGGATCTACAGAAAGTATCCAAGGAGCTGAAGGGGTCTGCAACTCTATAGGTGGAACTACAATTCGAAGTAACCAGTACCCCCAGAGCTTGTGTCTCTAGCTGTATATGTNGCAGAAGATGGCTTAATCGGCCATCATTGGGAAGAGAGGCCCCTTGGTCTTGCAAACTTTATATGGCCCCGTATAGGGGAACACCAGGGCCAAGAAGTGCGAGTTGGTGGGTAGGGGAGCAGGGTGGGGAGAGGCACTTTGGGGTAGCATTTGAAATGTAAATGAAGAAAATACCTAATAAAAAAATTGGAAAAAATAGAAAGCCCCCAACAGATTTCCAGACACATTAAGAAACTGGTTATTTCAAAGGTCTAACAAAAACCTAAGTATTTGACATGACTGAGAAGAAAAGTTATTGACAACCAATATCTTTATCCTAGCAATGAGGTACCATAAAAACTGGCACACATTAGAATGTTATAAAAACTTTAATAAATCTTTAATGTCAAGTACTTAGAAAATGTAGACTCAAGACAAATTCCTTACATATTTATTAGTTTACATATATATTTAACATTAATGGTTAAAGAAGAGACCATGAAATTAGGAGGAACCTAGTTCTGGGAGCAGACTTGAGAGGGATTGGAAGGAAAAGGAAAATAACTTATTTCATTTTAATTAAAATGATTTATAATAAAAACCACTTAATAATAAGATTGAGGATGTATCTCACTGAAAGATTTCTTAGCATTTATATGGCCCTGGGTTCAATCTTCAGCATAATCAAAAGAGGAAAATAGTATTAATGAAAAGATTTAAAAGTACTGCATGTAACTTTATATGACCCAGCACAAGGGAAGGCCTGGGCCAAGTAATGGGAGCGGGTGGGTAGGGGAGCAGGGGGGGGGGGTATAGGGAACTTCCGGGATAGCATTTGAAATGTAA
>NC_034594.1:1268800-1291204 GCF_900095145.1 Mus pahari | reverse complement strand
CTGTCTCAAAAAACCAATATAATAATAATAATAATAATAATAATAATAATAATAATAATAATAATTTCATATGCAAGAAATCCTATGTGACTTATGGACCATGGGGAAAAAGGTGTGAAATATAACAGCTAATATTCTAAAATTCTTACATGGTCTAAATAAGGAGTTCCTCAGTCATATATACATGTATGTAAGTATGTATATATGCATATCTATAGGTATACCTATGTATATATACATATATTCTACATAATTAAAGTGTTTTTTAAAATAACTTTTAAAAAAAAGTACTGCATGTTTTATTTTATTATACTATTTCAACCTCATTTTAAACAAACCTAATAAAAATGGTGTGGCAATATTCTCTCTAGGCCACACTGTTAAACGCTCAGTGATATTTCATAGCCTCTATTTTGGCATTATAGGACAGTCAAAGACTGTAATATTTGGAAATTGCTTCCTGCTGAAACAATATTAATTTTCAGTATAAAACATGACTCCCTGTATTATTTACTAAGGCCATCCTCTTGGCTCTGATTTATATTATGGGAGATAACTTTAACAAAACTCTGCCCAGGAGTATGTCTTATCTCCTAGAGTTGCATAACAGAAATCAGTCCATCACGATTAATGCACCTCCTTCTCTCATCTTCCAGATCTTGCAGTAAGAAATTATCTGCCCTCTTTGAACTATTACATAGTACTTTTTCTATCTCTTATTATTTATAATAGGGCTTGGCAACCTGTTTCTATAAAGTGCCAGACCTTTGAACTTTTACATAGTACTTTTCCCAACTCTTATTATGATTTATAATAGGTCTTGGCAACTTGTTTCTATGAAGTGCCAGATAGCAAATATTTTAAGCCTTCCAGGTCATGTGGTGTCTGTTTCAACTACTCAACTGTAGCATTTTAGTGCAAATAGCAGCCATCCATAATATGCATACAAATGTGTGGCTGTGTTCCAACAAAACTTTATTTTTAAAGAATGCAGGCAGAGAGGATTTGGCCCATAGCCTTGCCAATTCTGATTTATAGTAATGCTTTGAGCTGTAATTAATTGTCTAATATTATCTCATTGAAAGTAAGATATATACTTATTAATTTTAAAATCATATCATATACTTTTAACACTTATGTTTCCATGACGAATATGCAATATTTTAGATAAATCAATTCACTTAATTCTTATATAAAATAAGTGTTCTTTTTACCATAATTTGTAAGATAACAGGAAATGGTGTAAAAACAGAAGGAAGATCAGCCAATACCTAATTAAGTGATCAAGTCAGGACTGTATCTCATAGTGCCTAACCATAGAATTCAATTCCTATTGACTATCCTCTGCTTTCTAGTATGTACACATATTCCAAAGGAATGAATGGATCAATGATACCATTTCTATTTAAATCATCTCTTTTAAAACTACCTGTAAGTGGTGATGTACACCTTTAATCACAGTACACTGAAGTTACAAACAGGCAGATGTCTATGAATTCAAGGCAATCCCTCTGGTTTATATAGCAAGTTTCAGGAGAGCTAGGACTACATAAAGAGACCCTGTCTCAAAAGAAAGAAAAATATTTGGTTACTGGTTTGGAAAATAGATCAGCAGTGCAGAACACTTGTTGCTCTGGCAGAGAACGTAGGTTTGATGTCTAGATCCCATGTGCTATCTCACAACTGTCTGAAACTCCAGTTCCCAGGAATCCAATGCCCTCTTCTGATTGCCATAGGCACTAGTCATGTACCTGATGTGTGTGTGTGTGTGTGTGTGTGTGTGTGTGTGTGTGTGTGTGTGTGTGTGTACAAATACATAAAGTTAAATAAATACATCTAAAAAGACTTTTAAATCTTATATTACTCAAATATAACTCTGACAAAGTAATCTGAAATCCACTTATAAACTGTTCTATAACTGGTAAGATATTTCCCAAATTGAAGTCAATCAAATGTCATCTGAACCAGTGACTTCAAAAAGGGAGCAGTTCTCGATATGAATTGGAATAATAATTTTGAAGATGATGAAGAGGAAAATTTTTGTCAAATGAGTTGGCCTGTTGCAGAGATGACAATAACTGTGATTGGCAGGAAGCACAAATCTCCACTTTATTCAACCTTTAGAAACAGCTCTAAGATGAGAAGGGTAGCCAAAGAAGTGAAACCAAACAGTAAGCAAGCAGGGTGCTCCCAGTCATAAAGAACAACTGATTCAGGAACAGGGTTCTAATTACCCACCTACTAAGGGGAAATTAGACTCTTTTATCAATAAATTTGGATATTCTTTATATTAGTGGTTTAAGAGTTTAGGAATAGAAAGAGAGCGGGAAACTGTGTGTTAAAATTTGGCTAGTTAATGAGGTCAAAGTTGACCAGTAACCTGGGAAATATTTAAGCTACAAAAAGAAAAGCAAGATGTATTGTAAATGTATCCACTGCATTTGGGATCCAACCCTGAATTTTGATAGGTTGTTTTCTGAAACTTTCTCCTGTGTAAAGCAAACTTTCCTTTATGAGAAATAAAGACCACACTTATCTGCATGTGTAAGGACAAATATGTAGAGTGTAGTTAGGGACAATGGTGGCTTACTAAGGTGCTGGTTGGAGGTTCTCCTTAAAGAGAACTTCACTAGTCCTGGGTAAGAACAACTAAGGAATGCTAAGCATAGAAGAAATAGCCTTTCTTAGGAAAGAACACACTAATTCATTATCCAATATTAAGTTATTATATCATATATATGTATATGTATATATACTTGTGTGTATGTAACAATATATGCATATATTATATGGTATATATTATATAATATATTTTGGTAGATATAATATTTATAACAACAATGAAGAGAGAAGTGTTGACTTTGAAAAGGAGCAAGGAGGAGTATGAAAAAGGTTTGGAGGGATAGAAAGGAAGGGAAAAATAATGTAATTATATTAAAATTTTAAAAATAAAAGAAATAATTAAAAATACATTTACTTCATTTAAATAAAATAACATAATCCAAACCCATATGTTTAAGCTTGAGAAAAAACAATCTGCTACAGTAGCAATAAAGATTCATCATTATTCTGTGACTTTTACAAAAGAGATTTGTTTTCCCCTTTTATTAAAAACTGATTCTTTTCTCATCCAATACACTCTACTTTTTCTCCTCCCTCTCAATCTCTCAATTCCTCATCTTCCCACTCTTTCAGATCCATTCCCTTTCTATCTTTTACTTAAACAGGAATAAGAATAAAACACAAAATATAAGATAAAACAAAAAGTATCACATCAAAGTTGGACAGAAAGAAAAGAGGCCCTAAGGATAGGAATCAGAGACGCACTTATTTACACACTCATGAGTCTCATGAAAATGCTAAACTAAAATCTGTAATATACATTAAGATAACCTGGTACAGACCCCTGTCAGCCCTGTTCATATTGTTTCGGTGTCTGTGAGTTCGGGTGAGATTTATTCAGCTGATTAAGAAGCCCCTATTCTCCTGGGGTTCTCTATTCCCTCTGTCTCTACCCTCCTTCTGCTTCCTCTTTCTGTCTCCTCTTCTGGTGGCTTTCCTGGGGTCTCGGGTATAGGATTTAATGGAGAAGCCCCATTGAGAACTGTATGTTCCAAGGAATCTCTGTATCTGCTCCTGTGTGGCACAGGAAGAAGATTCTCTGATGATGGCTAAATTACTCACTGAGCTATGAATATTGCAGAATATCATTGGGACCCTTTCAATTGATACATTTCCTTTAGAACAGTAGTATTTGCTTTTACCATGGGTCTCTGGGTCCTCTCATCTCTGGTTCTTGGTCACTCAAGCAGTGTCAGGAATAGGCTCCATCTCATGGGGGATCTTAAGTTAAATCAGACAAGATTTGTGCCACCATTGCTCTAGCATATATTGTAGGCAGGAGAGATTGCAGATCAAAGGTTTCCAAAAGAGATTTGAATACATAAATATGTATTTACCCTAGCAAGCAAAACAATAAATGGTAAAAAAGAAAATGAAGCTTGATGAGTTACTACTTTTTTTACTTACTTACAGGATCAAGGGCAACTTAAAAGTTAGTATACCATTGTAAAAGAGAATTGTTCTCCTGAATTATTGTTAATTGCTTGATTATCTTCAGTGAGAAATGGGGTCTTGTGCTTGGCCTTTCAAGAAGCCTTATGACCCAACTAATGAATCATCCCCTGAGCCAATTTCCCTGAAGAAATGTTAAATGTACCCAATTTTCTGAGGGACTTATACAACTAAGTGGAGATACTCTAATTTTAAGATGGTAATAACTGTGCCCTGCCCAGAGGACAGGGTATTACAACACATGTCCATAATACTATGCAAATGTAGCCATGAACAATGACTACCTATGTCTACTAATCATTCATCATTTTCTGAATATCTTTAGTATTGATGTTAATACTTTTCTACATATGCAAATAGCCATTGTTTGGCATCCAGTGCATTTTTTTTCCAAGTGCTCTCTTCTTAGCAAAATAACAATACAGTTGAAGAAGAGAACATTTGAGCTACTTATTCAACTAGGAATCTTGATTCTGCCTACTGAAGCAAATGATCCAGCATGAGCTAATGACACTAGCTTATGGAGCCACAGAAATTATTCTGCAAATATCCATGAGATGGTGAGAAAATTAATTACTACTTGTGATGTATTGTATGGATAAGAAATCTGAGTAGTCACTTGGAGAACAGCACATGCTTTGACCTGGGGTCCTGGTTGTGTCTCTAAAATCATTTTTGTCTATAAAGCCAAAGAAACTCTAAATGGTAAAGAAAAATCATCAAGGTGGGCCTCAGAGCCCAAAAAGGATGATATGAATCTAAAGTTTAGGTTAGTCAAGGACTCAGACACCTGACCATGAGTGACATGAGACTAAAATTTTGTCTCTGAATGTGTTTGAGGAGGGTAAAATAAATCTCAGGAAAAGGAATCGTATACACTATCAAAAATCTTCATAGAATACTAGTTGATGGACTACATCTTCATTTAGGAAGCAAAATAGTATCTAAAAGGAATTGGAATTTCAAATCCCATAAGTAATCTACTGCTTGGAGGGATGTTCTTGTCCTCCCATACTTATATTCTGAGGGAGTCCCATGATGCCAATTAACTCATCATACACAGAAAGCTTATTAATATGACATTCTAGAAAATCAATAAGAACAACAGTTCCAGAGCTCTATAGCCCAGAAGAAGATTATTGACAGGATTGAGGTGCAGCTAGGGAATGAGACAGCCATGGGCTCAGCAAGTAACACGTGAGTAAGAAAATCATCGAAGAAGAATTGAGCTTCCACAGAGTCTTAGAAGATTAGTTGCAAGAACATTCTAAGAAAGGAAGACTGGAAGCAAATGTAGAAGGAAGAAGAAAAGAAAAAATATGACCAGGTGGAGAGAGTAAAAGTATTTCCATTAACTTCCAGCCATAACATCGCTGTCATTGCCCTTGTCTACATAATTCCTAATTCACGTGTCAGAGCACAGTTTCATCTGATTTTCTAGTACTAACATAATGCCCTGTGCCAGCCCTCAACTGCAGTATATTTTCTGACATATGCATTAGGTTAAGTAATAGACCATGTGCTTATTATACCTTGTCTGTCTCTTAAATTTTACTTTGTAAGGCACCTGAAGTGAAAGTTGAAAGCAAGTAGGGCAGAGCTACAGTCTCTTGTGGAAAGTAGAAATCTCCTCAGCTTGCAACCCAACCCTCCAGGAAGGAAGGCAGACACACTTGATGGTCAAGCTGCTTCCATAACTTTGACTTTTCATGAGCTGTTTACAGTGAGGTGGCCAAGAACATTGTACATACATGGATGATATCACCTCCTATCTATTTAAATAGAAGTGATATTTCCAAACATAACTGAAAATATTCTAAAAGATTTGTTATTCACAAAATTCCTAATCCATTCATATCTTTTGGGCCAGTTTCAGAAAGAATAGTCATTCTTTTTTTTTATTAAATTATTTTATTTATTTACATTCCAAAATTTGCCTCCTTCCTGGGCCCCCCTGTCCTAGTTCTTCATCACTCCCTCCTCCCTCCCTGGCTCTGAGAGAGCTCCCCTCTACCCTCCCACCAACCTCCACCTCATTCACCCCCACTAGCATCCCTCTTCCCTGGGACATCAAGTTTCCACAGGATTAAGTGCATCCTGTCCCACTGAGGCCAGACAAAGCAGTTCTCTGCCACACATGTGCCCAGGGACATGAAACAGACCACATAGAAGGGGAACAAAATAATCATGAGATGCCGAAGAAAGTAGGAAACTGGATGGAAAAATGGACGTACTTAAAACCTGATTTGTAAAGGTTCCAGTAAACTAGATTGATGTTGATGGTTAGAAAGAGAGGCAGGAGATCTGGTATGCGCCAGCCCTGTGCCACCTTGGGCATGAACTCAGTGGACAGTCCCCAGAGGAATTTCCACACTGCAGGCACCCAGTATCTTGGGATCCCTGGTGAGTGGAACTCAACATTTGTTCCAAAAGATTGGAATGTCCTGTGCAAGCAGAAACAGGGACACAGGAAACCAGTCTGAAAAAAAGCTGGGATTCCCTCTAGCCCCGAACCACCTTGGGTACAAACTCGGCAGACAGTCCCAAGGTCCCAAGGTCGCCAGAGGCCTCTTCACACTGCAGGTGCCCTAGCACACCCAGGATCTAAGGATAACTAAATAGAGTCAGCCTCCAGAGAGGGCTCTGACTCTGGGTCTCAGGAGAGCTTGCATACAAAGAGAGCACTGACAACTGGAACACAGAAGAAATTTGGACTGACAGTTGGTGCTGACAGAGGTTAACAGAATCAAAGGATAAATAAGCTCCAGCCAGAGTCAGCTAGAACATCTAACACCAGACATTTCCAGATGGCAAAAGGCGAACAGAAGAATCTTACTAACAGAAACCAAGACAATTCGACATCATCAGAACCCAGTATGCTACCACAGTGAGTCCTGGATACCCCAACACACCTGAAAGCAAGATTCAGATTTAAAGTCATATCTCATGATGCTGGTAGAGAATTTTAAGAAGGGCTTTAATAACTCACTTAAAGAAATACAGGAGAACACTACTAAATAGTTAGAAGCCCTTAAGTAGGAAGCACAAAAATCCATCAAAGAATTACATGAAATCACAACCAAACAGGTAATGGAGTTGAACAAAACCATCCAAGATCTAAAAATGGAAGTCGAAACAATAAAGAAAACCCAAAGGGAGAAAACTCTGAAGATATAAACCCTAGGAAATAAATCAGGAACCTTAGATGTGAGCATCAGCAACAGAATTCCAGAAATGGAAGAGAGAATCTCAGATACAGAAGATTCCATAGAAAACATGGACACAATAATCAAAGAAAATGTAAAAAGCAAAAAGATACTTTCTCAAAACATCCAGGAAAGCCAGGACACAATGAGAAGTCCAAACCTAAGGATAATAAGTATAGATAAGAATGAAAATATTCAACATCCTTAATCATCAGGGAAATGCAGATCAAAACAACCCTGAGATTCCACCTCACACAAGTCAGAATGGCTATGATAAAAAATCCAGATGTCAGCAGATGCTGTCAGGGATGTGGAGAAAGAGGAACACTCCTCCATTGCTGCTGGGATTGCAAGCTGGTACAGCCACTCTGGATATCAGTCTAGAGGTTCCTCAGAAAACTGAACATAGTACTACAGGAGGATCCAGCAATATCTCTTCAGGGCATATAACCAGAATATGCTCCAACTTGTAATAAGGACACATGCTCCACTATGTTCGTAGCAGCCTTATTTATAATAGCCAGAAGCTGGAAAGAACCCAGATGTCCCTCAACAGCGGAATGGATACAGAAAATGTGGTACATTTACACAATGGAGTACTACTCAGCTATTAAAAGCAATGAATTTATGAAATACTTAGGCAAATGGATGTATCTGGAGGATATCATCCTGAGTCAGACAACCCAATCACAAGGTAACTTACATGATATGCACTCACTAATAAGTAGATATTAGCCCAGAAACTTAGAATACCCAAGATACAATTTGCAAAACACATGAAACTCAAGAAGAAGGAAGACCAAAGTTTGGATACTTCGTTTCTCCTTATAATGGGGAACAAAATACCCATGGAGGAAGTTAAAGAGACAAAGTTTGGAGCTGAAACAGAAGGAAGGAAAATCCAGAGACCGCCCCACCTGGGGATCCAACCCATAAACAGTCACCAAACCCAGACACTATTACATATGCCAGCAAGATTTTGCTGACAGTACCCTGATATATCTGTCTTTTGTGAGGCTATGCCAATGCCTGACAAATACAGAAGTGGATGCTCCCATTCATCTATTGAATGGAACACAGGGCTCTCAATGGAGGAGCTAGAGAAAGTATCGAAGGAGCTGAAGGGGTCTACAACCCTATAGGAGGAAAAACATTATGAACTAACCAGTACCCCCAGAGCTTGTATCTCTAGCTGCATATGTAGCAGAAGATGGCCTTGTCTGCCATCATTTGGAGGACAGGCCCTTGGTCTTACAAAGATTATATACCCCACTACAGGGGAATCCCATGGTCAGGAAGCTGGAGTGGGTGGGTTGGGGAGCAGGGCAGGGGGAGGGTATTGGGGACTTTCAGGATAACATTTAGAATGTAAATGAAGAAAATATCTAATAGTAAAAAACAGAGAGAGAGAGAGAGAGAGAGAGAGAGAGAGAGAGAGAGAGAGAGAGAGAGAGGAAGAAAGGAAGGAAGGAAGAAAGAAAGAAAGAAAGAAAGAAAGAAAGAAAGAAAGAAAGAAAGAAAGAAAGAAAGAAAGAAAACAAACAAAAACTCAATAAAGTGAGAAGCTTTATTTCATTGTAAACCCAATTAAACTATTTCCTTGCTAAATGTAACTAGGAATCCTAACTCTTACAAATTCTTCTTATATTCATTTTCACATGCCTTCTGCCTGTGGATCACTATTGGTAAATCCCAAAACCCAATGAAGTGAAGGTATCTGAGTATTTGAATATATTTTACTTCCTGCCATCTTTATCTCACAGACCTTCTTCTTAGCTGTGTTCTAAGAATAGCAAGTTTGCAAAACATATTCATATGTGTGCAAAGAGCTCAATGATTCCAGATTAAAAGACCCATTCATCATATATAATTTACAAACTACCATGCTTCCCTTGAAAAAATGGATTTTAACCAAGAATAAGAATAATGTTTCTTTAAATTGTCTTCAGTGGGGAACCTCTTCATATGTCTTGGCAAGGGGTTTGCAGGGTGTGGTTTGTAGGAAGGTAAAAGTAGCATATTTACTGTAGGATAATATAGGATGACTGATTCTTCCCTCTAGAAATGCTATTGTATACGACATATGGCTAAAGAATAGAAGTGTATGCTTCCTTTTCCGGGTAACAAGAATCTACAGTGTAAAAAACACAGTGCACAATAAGGACTACATTTTATTAAATATTTAACTCTTGGAACAAGGAAGCCATTGATAATATTTTGTTAATTAGGACATTCCAAATAATAGTCTTGTATAGCTGTATAGCCTACAAATCTCTGACCAGCATGGTAAAATATACTAAAGAGTGTAATTGTGAGATTTGTATATTAGAAGTAATCAAGAAACATCTAATTGGACTTAAAGCTCACCAAACAAGAGGAAATGACCCTAGCCTACTATGTATATCTAGTGAAATCATAGAGACTAGAACAGAACCAACTACAATCCCTTTTCTAAGCCAGTGTCATTCCCAACTATATTCTAAATAGCTGTACTTATATTCACATGTGCACGGAGTACTCTCCTCTCAACAAAGAATTATTTTTACAGCAGATAGACTGTCACAGAAATACACAACTGCTCAGAATGCAGAAAACGTTTACGTGTGGAGTATGCATTCCCAACTAATACAGTTACAGTACAAACCCTACACTTATGGCTCTAGAAAAATCATAGAAAAGGGGACAGAGAGAGTATACAATTCCAAAAGACCATGACATCTGCTGCAAGATGGTGTCCTCTATATAAGAAAAGGAGATGCACCTGTGGAATTTTAACAATATGGCTGCTTAAACAAGACCTGTACAATGATAATACCAGTTGATATTCCAATGTGAATGGGGTAAATTTTACACTCCTCCACTCATAGATGGAGAACTATAGGCAATGAATTGCTACTAAGAGAGGCAAGTCAATCTTCTCTAGGGACAGGCCCCCAATAAGTTACCCAATGCCAAGTAGTTATCCCTAAACACCACACACGCACACACATACACACACACACACACACACACACACACACACTCTAAATTGAGTTAGCAGGTTTTATATGTGTATATATTAGTAAGTAAGGAAGTGCTCATAAATTTCAGAGGAAAAATGCAAGAAGAGTTGGAAGGAGAGCGGGTAGGATGGTAAAAACTGAAGCAAACAAACACATACATAACTGCGGTTTAAACATAAAAAGTGCCTTTCCTTTAGAGAGAAGCAATTCTGGTTTAATATTTTTGTGATTAATGAGTGGCCCCATCCCTCAACTAGGGGTCATGACTAGCCTCTGGATATGGTCTCTACAAGTTCCATCTCCCCTTTGTTGGATATTTCAGCTAATGTCATCCCTGTTGGGTCCTGGGAGCCTCTTGCTTTCCTGGCATCTGGGACTTTCTTGTGGCTACCCCCAGTTCCCCATACCCTACTACTACATACCTCTTTTCAATTTTCTGACCCTCTGTACTTCTTTCCAACTACCACCATCTCCTCCAACACCTAATCCTGTCCCGTTTTCCCTCCCCCTCCTCTCTCCTTCCCAGGTTTCTCGCCCCCTCTAACTCCCATGATTATTTTGTTCCCCTTTCAAAGTAGGACTGAAGCATCCACACTTTGGTCTTCCTTCTTCTTGAGCTTCATATGGTCTGTGTGTTGTATAGTGAGTATTCTGAGATTTTTGCCTAATATCCACTTATCAGTGAGTATATACCATGTGTATTCTTTTGGGACTGGGTTACCTCACTCAGGATGATATTTTCTAGTTCCATTCATTTGCCTGCAAATTAAAGTGAAGCAAAGACTGAAGGAAAAGCCATGCAGAGATTGCCCCACCTACGGATAAAACCCATCTGCAGACACCAAACTCAGACACTATTGCTGATGCCAAGAAGCACTTGATGAAAGGAACCTAGTAGAGATGTACTATGAGATGCTCTGCCAGATCCTGACCAATACAGATGCAATGCTCGCAGCCAACCATCGGCCTGAGCAGGGGAAACCGAATGGAGGAGTTTGGGGAAAGACTGAAGGAGCTGAATGGGTTTGCAACCCATAGAAAGAACAACAATATTAACCAACCAGACCCCCACACCCAGAGCTCTCAGTGACTAAATCATCAACCAAAGAGTACATGTGGAGTGACCCATGGCTCAAGCTACATATGGGAGGGGAAGTCCTTGGTTCCGTGGAGGCTTACTGCCCCAGAGAAGAGGGATGCTAGGGTGGTAAGGTGGGAGTGGGTGGGTAGGTGAGGGAGCACCTTCATAGAAGCAGGGAGAATGGAGAATGGGATAGGGGCTTTGCAGAGGGGAAAATGAAAAGGGGGATAACATTTGAAATGTAAATAAATAAAATAACAAATTAAAAAGGGAAAAATAAAGAAGCCTTCTCACTGGACACATAAGACTATGCACTAATCATGAGCCAAAAGAGCTTTGTTTCCTAAGCATAAGTAATGGATTTTAGTCTTATACTGCAGAGAGAGTAAGTCAATTTATATTGTAATTAAGTGAAAGTTCAAAGTCAGAAAGTTTATAAAAATAGCATTAGAGGCATCATCACAGGTAATAGAAATTTGAATTTAGTTTGTCAACTATACAAAGGACAAAACTTCATTGCAACACAAATGTCAAGAAACAAGAAAGATATTAACATCATATGAAGCCCTTTCTAAAATTAAAATAGTGGACCACTGAAGACAGGCTCTTTGTTTCTGAAACTTGCAAACAATGGATTACCAAATTTAAGTCTGAACAATAAAATTGGGATAATAAAGATGATATATAATTTGTAATTATCTGTAAATAACTTGTAAAAGTAAAATTTTAAAAGAAAATTTATACCAAAATATGGTCTTAGCAAAGTAAAACCCTATCTAAATATTACATGTACATTTGACATTCTAACATTGTAGTTTCTGAGTTTTTTTTAAGGGCCTGATAGATATTTAAGTTCTGTCAAGCATGGGGTTTCTGAAACACTTATTAAAATCTGATCTCATAGACCTAAAGTAGACACAGCCATTACATGAGGCCAAAAGGCTAGCTGAGTTCCCTTTAAGCTGTAGTCACAGTAATAGACCATTGACCAGGTCTGCCCCATGGTCTAGGATTTTCTACCCTTTATTCTAATATATTTTGATACAATAAGTCAGCATTATTATTCTTATGTTGTGAAAATGATTTGTATGAGTTGAAATACATTATTGTCCAAGACAACTTGGTTTGCTGATTTCAAAATGCATCAGAGAAAAGAACTTTGAAAAGAATTTTCCAATCTTACCATGTTAATGCTACTTATACCCTTATGCAATTTAATGTCACACTTTACATGTTTCATTGGTGTATAAAAAACCACCAAGTGGAAAAAATCCATTAAATGATTCAAAGTGGAAAACTCAACCATTATAGTTTATCTCCAGAAAGATAATACTAAACCTTATCTATTTACATTTAGCCAGGGACATATAGTTTTATTGCTTACAGAATAAAAACATAGACTCAAACTAATGATGAAACTGTTTAAGTTTCCCTTTGGATGGGTTTATAGTCTGCCAATGTGAGGTTCACAGCAATAGGATATAACAACCCATGGGAGAGGAGAAGCAATGCAGAGACAGGTGACAAGTTTCTCTATAAATAAGCCATCAATTGTAATAGATGAGATTTCACAGGCAACTCTGTAAGTGCATAGCATATATATACACTTTCTGGTAAGATAATACCTAGAAGGATTTTCCTTTTGAACAGTTTCCAGATAACCCTGGTTTCCTCTTCTCTTGGTGTACAAACAACCAAATACATTTGTAGTAGTCATTTTTATTCCTGGTATATCAAATTATCAGAAGCAACTACAGAAAGACATTCACTCTGGTACACAGTTTCAGAGGAACAAACAGTCCATCATTTTGGGGAAGGCTTGTGGACAGGATGAGATGTGTCTGTAAGAAGCATTGATGTCTTGTTAACATGGGGCATAAGAGGAGGCAAAGAGTTATACCAGAACTAAGGATGAGTGCAACCTCTAAGGGCCTACCTCTAGTGACTTCCACAAGCCAGGCCTTCCCAAAGCTTCACAGCCTTCAAAATGACACTGGGAAATAAGCCTTCAAAGTAAGTAGGGATATATGAGATGGAAACCTTTACTTTTGTATTTGCTCATGTTTCTGTAAAATGGAATCTTATGTAGGTCCGTCTCCAAATTGCTATAACTCTTACATCTAACACTAGTTTGGTTGTGTGTGTATATACTTTAAATGAGAATTTCCCACACTGTTTGAAAGAATGCTTGAATAGGTATATCATGAATTTTCATCATAAAGTTTTTCTATCTATAAGGGTTTAGATAGTCTATTCATTGTTCAACTAACTGCCATTTCTATCCCAATGAAGAATGGCTACTGTGAACTACAATGTTTCTGAAGCATGTATTTGGAATACTTTTCTAAGAACTGGGTAGATCCATATCTAGGGATGTGTGGGGCATCTCTGGCATCACTATTGTGTCTATTTGGAACATTCAAAATATCCAGGGAAGTATTCACCTCCTATTTTACTGCACACTTGCATTTTGATCCTAAATTTGTTGACTGTATGAGCAAATCCTTTCAACTGTGGATTTTTAGCTCCATCCTTGGTGGTCTCTATACTATTACTATTTGAAGCAGAATAACCTTAGTTTTCTAATTGCTTGGGTACATTCTCTCACTGGTAAGCTACTCAACCGACGACTATAACTTAAAGTATAAATTTCTTTATCTTGTATTGGGCTTTTGAAATCTGCTTCCCCCTGTGTCGGTACTTGATCCACGACTGCTGAGGACTTGCCTACCTTATATACTCGTCTATTCAAGCATTTCCTATAATCTAGCTTGAGGTCCTTCGTGCATATCTTTCTGTCTGAACTCCATCCATGAGTGACTTTTCTATTAATTTTTCTTCTTACTGCCACAACAAACTATCCCTAACATAAGTGCCTTTAAAACGGTCTGAGTTTATACAGTTATTAGCCTAAAAGCTGGAAGTCTAAAATCACTTTCACTGAACTGAAGTCACAGTGTTCACAAAGCTAGATTCTCTGGAATAAATTCTGGTTTGAAAATCCATATTCGTGACTTTTCTAACTTCTCATGCTTTGGTATTCTTTATGACAGATCCCCTATCTCCCCCAGACATCTCATCCCAACCCCTGCTTACCATACCTCCTGTCCTCTTCTGCCTCTCTCTAATAAGGACAAGTTTAATGACAGTTATGAAATATACATCAATCAGGATATTATCCACATCTCAAGATTCTTACCTTAATATTACTTGTCAAGTCCCTTTTCAAATGTAAGGATAACCTTCAAGGTTACAAAGACTAGGACCCGGATATTCCTGACTCTATATACCAATAATTCTTGTGCCTTCTTGTGCAAAATAACTTTACTCCCACTGCAACATGCAAAAAATCCTCACTCCACTTCAACTAATACTGTAACTAAGTACAAAATGGGATATCTAGACAGTGCCCTTTAGGTATATCTCTGGCTGCCAACATACACAAAATTTTCTCTGGTTAATTTTCTGTCCAATTTTTCACAATGATTTCATATACTGCTTCTATCTCCTCAACTGGCAACCCTGACATTGTATCTTTTTACATTCTATCCTTCAGCCATTGTCTTGGTTGTAACTTCCTCTGGAGTCCAAGGTACTATGAAGCTTTTAAACTGATTTCCCTGCCTCTTACTATGGTAATCATTCCAGTTAGGATGCTATTGAAGTGGGGCAGACAACAGTGATGAAATTATGAACACAAATATTAGTAATAAGGCAAAAATGATAAAACACATTTCAATGTTCTAAGCAAGTCCACACATTTGAAAAGCTGAAGTGATGGGTGAGATAATAACTACATAGTCATTTCATAGTACATACTAAAACATCTTATTTTATACATTAAATATATATGTATTGTAATGTTGTCAACCATAGTTCAATAAGGCTAAACATTTTAAAAGCAATAATTAGGAAGAAAGGTTAATGGCAAACTACATGAAGCAAGAGGAGAGAGAATTGGAAGACTGTAGAAAGACTCCCCAATGTTCAATTTAAAAATCTATATGCACAGTATGTTCTTAATGAGAACTAGAAATATGATAAAGGATGAAGCACAGGGGATGTGGCAGACACAATCATGTTGAGTTTGATGCTCTCATGGCACATTGAAGAGATAATATCAGTGAACCCTTGTTTTCTGGGATGAGTCAAACCAGCTCACTAGGACTGCCCATGTGAACACATGAACATCCAAGAAACTATAGGATAGATGACAGGGAACATGCATGTACCCAGTCATTTGTTTGGCATTTTACTCTTCTCCCAGGTCTTGTTAGTAGTAAAATACTTGTTTCATAGATTTAGTGACATGGCTTGAGCCAAGGGACCAGAACAGGAAAATTCAGCCATCTCTCCACTCAAATGCAGGATAAAGGGAGATTTGAGGAAATAATAAGTTGTGTGTTAATGGCATCCAAGTCTTCAAAGATATAAGGATATTTCTGATCCTTCTATAATTTAGTGACTCAAGATTGTGGATCAGCTTCATCTTCCTAATAAAGCTGTCCTTTAATCTTTAAAACAGTAATAAGTACTTGGCTATGTTGTTTTAGTACTCCAATCAGAGATCTCAGATAAAGATGCTGATATGTAACTGCTCATCATCAGAATGTAGGTAAAGTCATTAGCCTAAATGGTTCAGCGGAGGTCAAATGAAAAGTGGGAAAAGACAACCAGAAATAAAGAATACCTATCCCATATGTAGGAAGGGTGAGCTCACAGGGTTGACCGGAAGAACTCCAGGCATCACAATGATACAACAGAAGGAAAATCTCATGGTGGAAAGTTGAGAATATCCAGTCAATTACACAGGCCAATTCTCTGTCTCTATGTGGAAGGCTGGCTCACAGTCCATCAGTCTTCATAGTATGGAGTAGTCAAAAGATCAACTGTAAAGGATTAAAGAGACTATAGGTGATGAAGAAGCAAACACAGCATGTGGTCAGGAAAAAACATCAACAAAGCTTCAAGATAAAAATGAGGGAAGAGCTGGGCAGTGGTAGTGCAAACCTTTAATCCCAGCATTTGGGAGGCAGAGACAGGTGGATTTTTGAGTTTGAGGACAGCCTGGTCTACTGAGTGAGTTCCATGACAGCCAGGGCTATACAGAGAAACCCTGTCTTGAAAAAACAAAATAAAATAAAAATAAAAATAGATAGATAGATAGATAGATAGATAGATAGATAGATAGATAGATAGATAAAATAAGGAAAGAGATTCAAGAGTTAGTCTAACTATGTAAACAAAACATATTTTTTCTACTGGCAGAGATGACTGGAATTGGATGGCATTTTGAGGTGAGGTGGAAAGAGAGTACAATAGAAGCTACATGGAATCTATGAGAGTAACCCTAGCAAAGACTCCTAGTAATGCGGGACACGGAGCCTGAACTGGCCATCCTCTGTAACTACCAGGCAAGGCCTTAAGTGGAGCAACTGAGACACCTAACCAGCTGCAAAACCTTCCACCTCCAGTTTGTCCTCCCTCCAGATTGTTCGGAGACCAGAGCCTAGCAGAATTGTCATCAAAGGGACCAGAGATACTTCATCCAGTAACTGAGGCGAGCAGACTCAGAGTACCATAGCCAAGTACTGGTGGAGCTCAGGGAGTTCTGCAGCTGAGGGCGAGGAAGGATTGAAGACTCCAGAGGGGTTAGGAACACACCATGAGAACATGGTCAACAGAATTAACTGGCTTAGACCCATAGGAACTTGTGGAGGTCAGGGGTCCGACAGAGGTCCCGGCGTCTGTGTTACGGCTGAGTAGCTTGGTGTTCTAAGTGTAAGTGAGGGACTGTGACTGCCTTTTTGGTTACTTGTGGGACACTTTTCGTCCTGCTGGGTTGCTGTGTCCAGCCTCAATGTGATTGTATGTGCCTGGTCTTATTGTAGCTTGTAATGCCTTGTTTGGTTGATGTTCCTGGGAGGCCTGCTCATTTCTAAGTGAAAAGAAGTGGTGGTAGTGGTGAGGGTGGATCTGGGGATCAAGGGAGGTGGGGAAGTAGGGGGAGGAGAGACCTGGAGGAAAGAACGGAGGGGAAACTGCATTTGAGATGTGAGAGAAAGGATATGAGAGAATAATAGAAAACAAACAATCCCCCCAAAACACATATCTTTCCTCAGGATAAGAGAAATAGCATTTATATTCGAGAAAGAACTCAAAATTGAAGAAAAAAATTCTGGTTTTGATTGAGAAAGGAAATAAAGGGAAAGGGAAGTAAAAAGTTTAAGAGGATCTGTAACATGAGCAAAACTGACTCTGAACACAAGTGCAAACATGTCTTTTTCTAAAAGTTGGATAGGTGATATTTTAATATTAGTTTGAATCTCAAAGAACAGAGAAAATCCTGCCTAAGAATCTTACTGTCTTCATGAAGTTAAGGAAAGATCATTAAATATTGAAAAACAAAAGTAAAAATGTAAGTAGCTATTCTTCAGAATGATTTCAGAGACTGAATCTCTGAGTTGAACTAGAACATTTGCTTCCAAAAAGAGCAAATTTCAGCATTGCATCAAGAAAATCAGTCATGGCTTTTACTCTAGCTTATTCTATATAGAAGAATCAAAAGGTTTTCTGGAAATATGGTGAGGACAAACTTCACAAGGAGAAGAGTATTTTGAAACATTCTTATAGTTTGTTACTTAATGTGATTAATTCCTTCATATATCTTCTCCCTTATGGGATCTCCCAATTATTTCCTTTTTTAGAACAAGAAATATCTGATAAAATGCATTTCACTGGTCTGCTAAATGTTAAAGTTCAAAATCAAAGTTTAGAGAACCCATTTTCTTAGAAGTAGCTGTTGAGAAAGTGACCAAGTACAAATCATAGATAGAGATTCTCTTTAAGTGAAAGGTGCATGAAGTTTTATCTCAAACATATTGTGGGCACAGTACAACTGTAACACTAAGTCTACGGGGCATTGTAAAAGCAATCTCATCTTCCTGGTATGAATTCCTTCATTTGCCACACAGGACTCCAAAAAAAAAAAAAAAAATGTACCCTGGTCAGTTTGCATAGCTGATAGAAAGATTTGAGAACCTGAAAGAGTAGAAAGGGAGGAAGGAAGGGAAGAAGGAAAGGATGGAGGGAGAGACAGAGACAAAGACAGACAGAGAGAAATTCAATAAATAGTACACATTAGTTGGGACTATTATATTTTGTCATAGAGAATAACTTAAAGAGCCAAGAGACACATCCAGCATGTGAGGTTACCACCTAGAACAGGAAAAGATACAAGTTAAAGATAGACATCACTCAAACCACTGGTTTAGCCCAGGGCCAAACCAGTTTGCTGTCTGTTGTTGAAGATGAAAGAAAAATATTCAGGGCAATTTTGATCTGAATTGCAACTACGGGTGTGACAACCCAAAGCCCTCGCCTTGCTAAGCTACATGAGACACAGCAACATTGGTTCACCAGGTTAATGCATAGGTAGTTTTCAGTTGCTTAGTCAACTTCATTGAAAAGACACCACATTCTCTCTTCTGCATTGATGACTTATAAAACAAGCAAAGTAAAAACTACTATTTTCATGGCCTATTGGTGATAGTGCATGTTTAATCCCAGCACTCCCGGGCAGAGGCAGGTGGAACTCAGATTTCTAGTCCAGACTGGTCTACAGAGTGAATTCCAGGACAGCCAGGGCTACATGGAGAAACCCTGTCTTTAAAAACAAACACCCGCTAATGTCATGTTATTTCAGGGTTAGACAAGATACTTTAATCATTGCTAGTACTGAGAAAACATATGCCTCCCATATTCACAAAAGGCCCTTTCTTCCCTAAGTGTCCTTGAAAAGCCTTGAAATCTACAACTCACTGAGAAATGGTTCCATGGAAGGAACAAGCTGGGTTTTTTTTCCCCCTAAGGGAACCAAAGCATAGCCTTGAGAACTCCCTCCCAAGTGTAAGATGGAAAACATCAGAAACTGCCGAGCATCAAGCAAGTCTCCATGGTGGAGCAGTGAGGAGTTATTTAGCACAGGTGTTTAATTATGATGCATTCAGGAAATGGGTGATGCTCAATGGCCCTCAAACACAAACCTCCACCTGTGCCATGGTCGACCATTGGTTTGTGCAGTGATCATATTGAGAAAAGTGATTCTGCTCCAGCCCTGCTCAAGGGCCATTCTTGTCTTGATGTAACCAAGTTCACTGCCAGGAAACCACAGGTTTTCTCCACATGAGCAGGTCCATTTTGCAAGTTTATAATCTGCATCTGGGTTATCTCCCCTGGAATTAAACACTTCTGAAAGCAAGTGAAAAATTAGAATAATTCAAGATGTCCTGCAGGGAAAATCTCTCCAGGTTACCTTCCACAACTGAATTTGCGAAAAGCGAGGGAAATAAAAAAATACTGATCAAATGACCAGGAAAGATCATGGTAATTCATCCTGAAATAATAGTCTGTCCTCTCCTGCTAGCTTGGTAGTTAGGACTGCTATTTATTGAGCTGAAACTAGACCAAGAACTTTTAAAGTACTATCTCAAATTAAATCTTATTAGAAAGATATTATTGCAATTACTATCATTGATACTAGAGATGACTAAGTTTATCAAGGAACTCTACATGGTCTCACACCAAAGTCAATGTTTAGCTTTTCCTTAGGCTATGTGACTTTCTCAGAAGCTATACATAAAATAGTGAGCGAAGACAAAAGAGTGTAAGTGAGCAGTAAAGTGGGCAAGATTTGTTTTCTGAATTCCCAAGCCTACCACCCACCCATTCCACCTCAGCATGTTTCTTTTAATAAGAGATCATTGTGCTGTACTACATTTGTGCATGTGCATACGTGCTTGCATGTGTGCATGCATAGGTCAGAGAACATTGGGGAACTGGTTCTCTTTACATACCATATAGACCTAGGGGTTGGAATTTAAGAGCTAGTTCAATAAGAAGAATATAGGGGGTTGTAGGATGCCCTTCCAATAAAATCCACGGAATATTTGTGTATGAAATATTTCATTTGAGGATCATGAGCTGTTAGAAACAATGTAATAATTTATCACTGAACACTCAAGAGAGTTCAGATCAGTGTCTGATCCTATACCATGCCTGAGAATGGATTCCCAGGTAGCAGTCACACAGGGGCAATGACAGAAGGAAGGAGTCCTCGAGGCAAAGGCTACCACTAGCCCTGTGGTAGCTATCAATCTCATTCTTTGAGGAGTAGAATTTTTTATTTTGGAAGTTCTAAAAACAATAAAACATAGTATAATATTGAGAAGTTAATTTTCCCAACTATAATGATGTTCAATTTCTTTGTAATGGTCAAGACTCCCTAATTTCAAGATTTTCAAAGTAGGTAAATTCAAAATATTTATTGACAATTAGTTTTATTCTGTTGCTGAGAATATACTAATCCAAAGGAGATTTACCAGCACATGCCATTCTAGATAATCACTCAAAATGCCTGATGTTCATTTCATAGCACTATTCATAATAAGATACCTAAAAACAGCTAGTGTTTTGTGATTCTATGAATCAAACTCAAGTCCCTATTCATACTAAGTAAGCATATTACCAATGGTCTACATTCCTAGACCTATTTAAAATTGCTGACCTGACTTAAGTCCACCATACATATGTATGAATTAAAGACCTAAGCTTGACCAATTATCTATGGATTTAATATCTACGGATTCTATTACACATTAATTTTACTTCAATTTTTTAAAGACTTATTACAGAATGGCTGCACACCAAAACTTCTTGAAGCTCAATATTGTTACATGTGATAAATGTACATTGTATTGGCCATGGGAGGCATGAATATTTTCTCATAGGTCCTAAAAGTGGCATCTCACCAGCCTCTTTATCTTCAGGGATTTGGAGAAGGTGAGATTCACTACCAGGGTCAGTGACATGTTGAAACATTTGAATTCTCCCATTTGATGAAGTACTAGTTTTTCCCCCAACACTCCTGCATCTTAAATTCTTTTCTGTGACTGACAGTTTCATCCATTCCTTCCTGAGGCTACTATTGAAATTCCTTTGTACTTGTAGAAGCAAGTTTGCTGGTTCAAGAATTTTGTTTTAACTCTGCCTTTAAGACTTGTCAGCAGCAAATTAGGATAAGGAATCCTAATTTATGTTTCAAAGGCCTCAATGGGAGTGAGAAGTATTTTTATTTACATTCTCTCCACAAAGAGTGTCAAGTCAGGATGATGAACCACAGCATTCTACAGTACAATTATTGCAAAATTCCAGAGAGAACTGTGAAATATGAGAAACAAGGGTAAATGGGGATAGATAATGTACTCCTAAGTTGTGTATAGCAGCTGGGAGCCATGTGGAGGGAATCAGAATGGACACTTGACTTTCTCTTGTTTACAGTCATGTACATATTGTGTGTATAAAATGTATTATGTAAAATAATACCACTCTTTTGAATATTTCTATTACTATATAATTAACACAAATACCAAAGTATGATTATGACAAAGAGTGATTTAATGCTTTGTGTTGTTGACAAAATTATTATGCATACAAAAAGTAAGGGCTGTGGGTAAATATCAAAGTACAATATAGAATCTGTAATACTTTACTATATTTCCCTTTTCTCATATATGCTCATCTGTACAGGTTGCTATGCATCTATCCATCTTATTTACAGAAACATTCAAAAGTAGGCTGGAGACTTCTAAGTCTTTATTTCATTTATCTCTGTGCTATTTTATTCACTAAATACTAATACTTTTCACTATAGCTTTATTCCAAGGATATATTTTTCAAGTTTTTAGTCTGAATGAATAAAGGTATTTCATTAATTAGATCATTTCACTGTTGACCTTGGAACATATAAAGGTAGATATAGTAAATAATTTTATGTCAATTTGACAAAAGCTAAACACATCAGAGAGAGAGAGAACCTCAATTAAGAAAATGCCCCCATGGCTGCAACCCTGTAGGTGGAACAACAATATGAACTAACCAGTACCCACTGAGCTTATGTCTCTAGCTGCATATGTAGCAGAAGATGGCCTAATCGGCCATCACTGGGAAGAGAGGCCCCTTGGTCTTGCAAACTTTATATGAC
>NC_034594.1:1263487-1267828 GCF_900095145.1 Mus pahari | reverse complement strand
AAAAAAAAAAAAAAAAAAAAAAAGACTGTAGGCAAGCCTGTAAGGCATTTTCTTAACTAATGATTGACAGAGGAGGGCCCAGACCATTAAAATGTGATACCATCCCTGGGCTGATGATCCTGGGTTTTGTAGGAATTGAGGCTAAGGAAGCCATGAGGACAAGTCAGCAAGCAGCACTCTTCCATGACTTCTGCATCAGCTCCTGCCTCCAGGTTCCTGCTCTGGTGAATTCCTGCCCCAAGTTCCTTCAGTGCTCTAAACAGTGATATGGAAATGTAAGCCAAATAAATCCTTTCCTCTCCAACTTGCTTTTCAGTTATGGTGTTACATCACAGCCATAGAAAACTCTAATTAAGACAGTGGGGATAAAAAGGAAAAGGTTTCCATGTAAGCTCCGTTTTGCATAGTGAAGGAAGTATAAGTTAATAACATTGAGGTGGATTCAGTTGCTTTCGTGTTTCTCATTTTAACTTTATCCCTCTCCTCAAAGTGTGATATTTAGTCTCCAACAGTTTCTCTCCTATGATGAAATCATGCCCCCTCCATGTAATATCTGATCCTTGGGCAAATCCCCCTTCTATGCCAAGACAGGCTGAGAAGTAACTGGGAAGCTCCTCTGGACATAGGGGGTTCTTCACTTAAAGAAAAATTTGTCTTGCTCCCTTACCCTATACATAGGATTCCTACACCTCCACTAATACCCCTGTTTCCTTTTCAAAATCTCAAGCATATCTTTTCCAGCCCAGAGGGTTTGGGGTTCACATGCCATGCCAGGTAAAACAGGATAGCTAGCAGTCTTCCAAGTTCATTGTTTAACCAAGGATCTGGTCCTTGAGAGATCGGAAACTGAGCATCATTTCATCCGGTTTCTCTTTGCACTTCAGATGTGACTGACCTTCACTTCCTTCCAGGCTAAAGCTTAATTTAAACAGAGGAAAGGTAGTAGGATTTTTCAGACTTTAAAATAAGTCAGATAAAATAAAGCTTCATACTCAAAAGTCTATCTCTTCCTCGTTTATCTCTGTGTGTCAGTTTTCAACACTAGGGATACTCAACTGGGGATGGGTTTGCCTCATAAGAGCATACTCAACTGTAAACATTCATTTTCTCACAATTCTAACTAGTGGGTGCTGCTGACATCTATTACATAGATAAATCAGATACTGATCAACCTATGATGCACAAAACAACCCTTGCCACAAAGTGTGTATCATCATAAGACATCACAAGTGTGAAGGTTTAAATTGAATTAAACTGGTGCCTCTAAAATTGTGCTTCTGGAAATCTGAGCATCCCTATAAAGAGTCACTTCAGGGGGCTGCAATCCTATAGGAGGAACAACAATATAAACTAACCAGCACCCCCAGAGCTTGTATCTCTAGCTGCATATGTAGCATAAGATGGCTTAGGCAGCCATCAATGGGAGGAGAGGCCCCTTGGTCTTGCAAACTTTATATGCCCCAGTACAGGGGAATGTCAGGGTCAAGAAGTAGGAATGAGTGAGTAGGGGAGCAGGGTGGGGGGAGGGTATAGGGGACTTTCAGGATAGCATTTGAAATGTAAACGAAGAAAATATCTAAGAAAAAAATTGAAGAAAAAAATCACTTCGAGAGCTGATGAGATGACCCTTCCCTCTTCACATGGGCAAAACCCATGTTGCAGATTTCATAGGGGAGGACACAGAGAATGGATATGCAATCATACATTTTAATATTCACCAGATGATCTTTCCTGGGCTATTTTCATTACTTTTACATAAACTTGTAAAAATCAAAGTCCTAACTGTCATTGAATGGGCAAACAAGATCTTGATTTTGACATATTTAAAAATATTGTAGTCTGTGAAAATTTATGAAAATAGCCCAGTAAAAGTTCTCAAAAGGAACAATCTTTCCCAATTAAAACAAAGAAAAAAATTCATAATTTTAGAACAAAGAAATAACTTAAGTATTTTAGTCACTAGTCTACTTTTGATGTTCTATGTACTTTTCTTCCCCAACAAACCACTAAAATCCTGATTACAGATGACCAAGTACTGGCAGACTGATGGGTATCAACACTACAGAACCATGCATCTCCTAGCAGTCAGGAAAACTAGTACCATCTTTGTGGTGGTCCTTCACACACACACACACACACACACACACACACACACACACACACACACACACACGAAGTACTTTCTTCTCATTCCAATGACCATTCAAAGATTCCCCACAAAAACCATAACAGAAGAGGCCAACATTGGCTAAGACTTCTTTCATAAGGGCAATTAGTCTTGACTGTACAGCCTTGTTCAATTACACACTAATTTCACACCCAGATTCTATTTACAGGGTAACAAAATCCTAAGAAATCAAAGTAATCACCTCAATTAAAATAATTAGCAGCTGGATTTCTGGGCAACGGGCAGTACTTAAAACTGTATCTAAGTGTGTTAATGACTATAACAAGAAGGATTCAATTGCTATGTCTTCATGTGAACCTATTCTCCTGAGTGCTGACTCAGTGGCCAGCATTAGTTTTCCATGATGAGAGCTGGCTCCTTAATGGATGGTGATGGTGGTGGTGGTGGTGGTGGTGATGATGGTGGTGGTGGTGATGATGGTGGTGGTGGTGGTGGTGGTGGTGCTGCTGCTGCTGCTGCTGCTGCTGCTGCTTTCACTGCAGATGCTGCAATGAGGAGCAGTTTCCACACCTACCATGATGAGTAGAGAGCTTCTCACAGGAAAGGCAGTAGGAGGTTCAGAGAGAGATGGTCTTAGTTATTGGAAAGGAATATTGAGACTGAACTGTAGCTGGATAATAGAAATTCATGAGGAAAGGAAGGATAGTCAAGGAACTTGAATTAGAGGCAGATTAGATTACAAGGGACAATAATTCTTCTCCCCACCTCCCAATGCCAAGGACCATCATAATCCAGTGCAGTATTCTAATCAAGACTAAGAAACTTAGATGGGCAGACATTGTTGTAAGCTGACCTTCCATATGACTTCTCAGCCCACATCCCAGATAGTCATGCCTATGGAAAGTTGGATCATTAATTCAATAGAGGCAAGGGTGTAACTAGCTAGGACAGAGGGGAAACTCTGGTCAGGACATTCTGTAATAAAGTTGTCTATACTCAGAAATCATTATCTGAAAGGACTCGGTGGTTTAATTTGTTTCAATTACTTAGACTAGAACTTCTCCCACCATCTACATAGACTGAGCCAAGCAATATTCTACAGAAAATAATCTTAGCATCCCAATGATAAGAATATAGTGACATAATATCTGAATATTGCAATGTTCCCTGTACTATGTTATTGCTTTTTATTCAATTTAGTCTTTACACTTAAATTATTCATAATTTATATTTTAATTGCTAAGCTACTGTTATAATTCCTATCGCACAAAGGTCACTTATTCTTGTTCATCCCCTTTCAACGCCTATGAATATCATCTTATTTTCTACATTTCTAAATATGCAATAATTTCTATTACCTCACTCCTAACTACAAGCTTGTACTTAATTGTCAATCATTTCTTTCCTTCTTTTATTTTTATTCCGGTATTTCCATATGAAATATTGTTGTTCTTTCCCTAAGGTAAACCAACAAACTACATTTTTTCAATCTATACTCTAACAATTCTGTTTCTGAACCTCACTATAGACAAAAGTGATGTGCACAGTATATCCTATCACAAGTCAATGTTGGAACTGCTGGTCAACACTTAGTGAGAACTATAGCCATCTCCCTTCTATAACATGCAGTAGGAAATATAATTCGGAGTGAAGACAACCCTCCAGAAAGAGTTACATGAGAAAATAAATCAAAATAGTAGGGAGAAGGGAAAATTAAAACTGGAAGATATATCCATCTCTAATTGTGGCATAACAGATCAAAATAACTCAAAGCATATTTTATAAAAACTCATCACATTATATCCACAGCATCACAATTCCTTAATAATGGAAATGAAAGAAACTAGTTAAAATGCTTGAGAAGCAAAATTATCTTGGGGTTGGTTCAGGTCTTACACAAGGAAGTTATCAAACTGAATGACAGAATAACATGGTAAAGAAATTTCTGAAAGGATATTGAAATGAGAGAGAGAGAGAGAGAGAGAGAGAGAGAGAGAGAGATACAAAAGCCAAAACCAAACCAACCAAACAAATGCAAACACCAGAAAGCATCCTCAACACTTAAGACCAAGGAAGCAGAGAAAACTATACCCAAACATAGAAAAAGAAAAGAACTGGGGGCTGGTGAGATGGCTCAGTGGGTAAGAGCACCCGACTGCTCTTCCGAAGGTCCAGAGTTCAAATCCCAGCAACCACATGGTGGCTCACAACCA
>NC_034594.1:1261202-1262211 GCF_900095145.1 Mus pahari | reverse complement strand
ATGAACATAGTGGAGCATGTGTCCTTATTACAAGTTGGAACACCTTCTGGGTTGGGCCCAGTAGTACTCTGTCCAATTTTCTAAGGAACCACCAGACTGATTTCCAGAGTGGTTGTACCAGCTTGCAATCCCACCAGCAATGGAGGAGTGTTCCTCTTTAACCACATCCTCACCAACATCTGCTGTCACCTGAATTTTTGAACATATCCATTCTGACTGGTGTGAGATGGAATCTCAGGGTTGTTTTGATTTGCATTTCCCTGGTGATTTAGAATTTTGAACATTTTCTCAGGTGCTTCTCAGCCATACATTATTCCTCAGTTGAGAATTCTTTGTTTAGCTCTGTACACCATTTTTAATAGGGTATTTGGTTTTCTGGAGTCCAACTTCTTGAGTTATTCATATATATTTGATATTAGTCCCCTATCAGATTTAGATTGGTAAAGATATTTTCCCAATCTGTTGGCAGCCTTTTTGTCTTATTGACAGTGTCCTTTGTCTTACAGAAGCTTTGCAATTTTATATGGTCCCACTTGTCAATTCTTGATCTTATAGCACAAGAGATTGCTGTTCAGAAATTTTTCCCCTGTACACATATCTTTGAGGCTTTTCACCAATTTCTCTTCGATAAGTTTCAGTTTCTCTGCTTTTTTGTGGAGTTCCTTGATCCAATTAGACTTGAGCATTGTACAAGGAGATAAGAATCAATTAATTTGCATTCTTCTACATAACTGCCAGTTGAGCCAGCACCATTTATTGAAAATGCTGTCTTTTTCCCCCTGGATGGTTTTAGTTACTTTGTCAAATATCCTGGGCATTATTTGGTTGGGAGACTTTTTTTTTTTATTATTTATTTTTTTATTAGATTTTTCTGTATTTACATTTCAAATGTTATCCCTTTTCCTAGTTTCCCCTCCGAAAAATGCCCTATTCCCTCCCACCTCCCCCTGCTCCCCATCACACCCACTCCCATTGCTAGTCCTGACATTCCCCTATATTGGGGCATAGA
>NC_034594.1:1255559-1261191 GCF_900095145.1 Mus pahari | reverse complement strand
AAAAAGCCCAGGACCAGATGGGTTTAGTGCAGAATTCTATCAGACCTTAAAAGAAGACCTAATTCCAATTCTCCTCAAACTATTTCACAAAATAGAAAAAGAAGGAACTATACCCAATTCATTCTATGAAGCTGCAATTACTCTGATACCTAAATCACCCAAAAACCAAAAAATGAAATAGAACTTCAGAACAATTTCCCTTATGAATATCAATGCAAAAATACTCAATAAAAATTTTCACAAACCGAATCCAAGAACACATCAAAATGATCATCCATCGTGATCAAGTAGGCTTCATCCCAGGGATGCTGGGATGGTTTAATATACGGAAATCCATCAATGTAATCCACCATATACACAAACTCAAAGACAAAAACTATTGATCATCTCTTTAGATGCTGAGAAAGCATTTGAAAAATCCAACAACCCTTCATGATAAAAGTCTTGTAAAGATCAGGAATTCAAGGCCCATACCTAAATCTAATAAAAGCAATCTACAGCAAACCAGTAGCCAACATCAAACTAAATGGAGAGAAATTTGAAGCAATCCCACTAAAATCAGGGACTAGACAAGGCTGCCCACTTTCTCCCTACCTATTCAATATAGTACTTGAAGTCCTAGCCAGAACAATTAGACAACAAATAGAGATCCAGGGGATAAAAATGGGAAAAAAAGTCAAAATATCACTATTTGCAGATTATATGATAGCATACATATGTGACACTAAAAATTCCACCAGAGAACCCCTAAACCTGATCAAAAGCTTCAGTGAAGTAGCTGGATATAAAATTAACTCAAACAATTCAGTGGTCTTTCTCTATACAAAGCATAAACAGGATGAGAATGAAATTAGGGAAACAATACCCTTCACAATAGTCACAAATAATATAAAGTACCTTGGTGTGACTCTCACTAAGGAAGTGAAAGATCTGTATGATAAGAACTTCAAGTCTCTGAAGAAAGAAATAAAAGATCTCAGAAGATGGAAAGATCTCACATGCTCATGGATTGGCAGGATTAATATAGTAAAAATGGCTATCTTCCCAAAAGCAATCTACAGATTCAATGTAATCCCCATCAAAATTCTAACTCAATTCTTCACAAAGTTAGAAAGAGCAATTTGCAAATTCATCTGGAATAACAAAAAACCTAGGATAGCCAAAAATATTCTCAACAATAAATGAACCTCTGGTTGAATCACCATGCCTGACCTCAAGCTGTACTACAGAGCAATTGTGATAAAATCTGCATGGTACTGGTCCATTGATAGACAGATAGATCAATGGAGTATAATTGAAGACTCAGACACATCTATGGTCACTTGATCTTTGACAAGGGAGCTAAAATGATCCAATGGAATAAAGACAGCATTTTCAACAAATGTTACTGGAACAACTCTAGTTTTTCATGTAGAAGAATGCAAATTGATCCATTCTTATCTCCTTGTACAAAGCTCAAGTCTAAGTGGATCAAGCAACTCCACATAAAACTAGAGACACTGAAACTTATAGAGCAGAAAGTGGGGAAAATCCTCGAAGATATGGGCACAGGGGAAAAAATCCTGAATAGAACAGCAATGGCTTGTGCTGTAAGATCGAGAATTGACAAATGGGATCTCCTAAAATTGCAAGGCTTCTGTAAGGAAAAAGACACACTCAGTAAGACAAAAAGGCCACCAACAAATTGGGAAAGAATCTTTGCCAATCCTAAATCAGATAGGGGACTGATATCCAATTATATATAAATAACTCAAGGAGCTGGACTCCACAAAATCAAATAACCGTATTAAAATTGGGGTACAGAGCTCAACAAAGAATTCTCAACTGAGGAATACTAAATGGCTGAGAAGCACCTGAAAAAATGTTCAACATCCTTAGTCATCAGGGAAATGCAAAACAATGCTGAGATTCCACCTCACACCAGTTAGAATAGCTAAAATAAAAAATTCAGGTGACAGCATATGTTGGCAAGGATGTAGACAAAGAGGAACACTCCTCCATTGCTGGTGGGATTGCAAGCTGGTACAACCACTCTGGAAATCTGTCTGGTAGTTCCTCAGAAAACTATCGGCAGATCCAGCAATATCTCTTCTTTGCATATACCCAGAAGATGTTCCAACTTGTAATAAGGACACATGCTCCACTAGGCTCATAGCTTTATTTTTAATAGCCAGAAGCTGGAAAGAACCCAGATGTTCTGCAACAGAAAATATGGTACATTTACACAATGGAGTACTACTCAGCTATTAAAATCAATGAATTTATGAAATTCTTAGGCAAATGGATGGATCTGGAGGATATCATCCTGAGTGAGGTACCCAGTCACAAAAGAACACACTTGATATGCACTCACTGATAAGTTGATATTAGCCCAGAAATTTAGAATAGCCAAGATACAATTTGCAAAACACATAAAACTCAAGAAGAAGGAAAACCAAAGTGTGGATATTTTGTTCCTTTTTCAAATGGAGAACAAAATACCCATGGAAGGAGTTATAGAGATAAAGTTCTGAGCTGAGATGGAAGAAAGGACCATGCAGAGACAGCCCCACTTGGGGATCTACCCCATAAACCATCAGCAAACCCAGAAACTAGGCAAATGCCAACAAGAGCCTGCTGACAGGAGACTGTTATAGCTGTCTCCTGTGAGGCTTTGCCAGTACCTGGCAAATACAGAACTGGATGCTCAGTCATCCACTGGAAGGAGCACAAGGTCCCCAATGAAGGATCCAGAGATATAACCAGGTAGCTGAAGGGAACTGAAGTACCATAGAAGGAACTTCAATATGAACTAACCAGTACCCTCAGAGCTCCTTGGGACTCTACCACCAATCAAAGAAAACACATGGTGGAACTTGTGACTCTAGCTATATTTGTAGCAGATGATGGCCTAGTCTGTCATCAATGGGTGGAGAGGCCCTTGGTCCTGTGAAGGCTCTATGCCCCAGTATAGGGGAATGCCAGGACTCGGAATAGGAGTTGGGGGTTGGGGATCAGGGGAATGGGGAGGGGATAGGGAATTTTTGGAGAGGAAATTAGGAAAGGGGATAACATTTGAAATATAAAGAAAGACAATATCTAATAGAAAAAGAAAAAGAAAAAGAAAAAAATCTATGCTAGAAAATGTTACAAACCTGAGGAAAGAAATCAACAGCAAAGCACAAGAGTTACCCTCTAAATAGATATGACAAGAGAACAGCTTCTACATGGCATAGCACATAACTTAGAGACATTTGAGAAAAGGGATACTTAGTTGAGAAAATGCTCCCACTAGCTTGTCCTGTTGGCAATCCTATAGGACATTCTCTTCATTGATTATTGATACAGGAAGACACAGTCCATTGTGGGTGATATCACCCCTGGGAAAGTGGTCCTGAGTTTTACAAAAACAAACAAACAACAAACAAACAACAAACAAAATCCAGGCTGAGCGAGCCATGGGAATAAACCTGTAAGAAGTCTACTCCACTGTGTTTGCTTTGGTTCCTGCCTCCAGATTCCTGCTTTCTCTCACTGCCCTTCATGATGAACTACAACTTTAGCAAAAATAATCCCTTAACCCCACACCCTAGGATGCTTTTGGTGTTTCAGTACAGCAAATGATACCCATGGTGAAGCAGATGTCAAAATAATGGGTAAAAACAATACTAATAGCTACCAGAGGAAATATCAACTCAAATTCGATGGCAAAAACATTGAAGTATTATCAGATATTTCCTCAGCTATATTAAATAGCAAGAAAAGTACAGGCTGTATATATTACAGACACTGACAGTAAATAACTGTCAGGCTATATCAAAAGCGGTTCAAAAAGGAGAGTTTAGAATAGTAAGGGCTCACATTTAAATATCAGAAAGAATGCAGACAAAAAGCTAATGATATACTTAATGACAAAAAAAATTGAAGAAATTACGTCCAAATGCAGGAGACAACAAGAACTAATAGAGATTAGGACAGACAAGCAATACATGCAATCAAACAACAAATAGTGAGGTCTTTGAAAAGATTAATAAGATTGAACCATCTCTAGCAAAACTAACACAAAGAAGACACAAAATAATGAAATTAGAGATAAAAGATAAGTTGTTAAAACAGACTCTGGTACAATACAGAGGATAATTAGAAAAGGCTTTGAAAACAACAATCTGAACTAACCAGTACCCCCTGAGCTCGAGTCTCTATCTGCATATGTAGCAGAAGATGGCCTAATCAGCCATCATTGGGAAGAGAGGCCCCTTGGTCCTGTAAACTTTATATGACTCAGCGCAGGGAAAGGCCAGGGCCAAGTAGTGGGAGTGGGTGGGTAGGGGAGCAGGGGTGGGGGTGGGGACTTTTGGGATAGCATTTGAAATGTAAATAAAGAAAATAATAATAAATAAATTTTAAAAAAGAAGAAGAAAAAAAAAAGAAAAGGCTTTGAAAAATTCCAAAAACCCTGAAAAATAAAGGACATGGATACATTTCTAAACTCATATTAGCTACGAAAATCAAATCCAGATGACATAAGCAATTTAAATAAATACATAAAAATAAATGTGATTGAAACAATCATCAAAATGCTCCCTACAAAGAAAAGCTGAAGACTAGATGAATTCACTACTGAGTCTCCTGAACCTTTAAGGAAGATCAAGTATCAATACTCCTCAAATTCTGCCACAAACCCAGAAGTGTAGAATACAACAAAACTCATTTTAGAAGACTGAATGATCTCAGACAAAACTACATAAAGCATAACAAAGAAGGAAACAGCAGAACAATTTTTTTCTGATAAACATTAGGTGTAAAATTTCATAATAAAATGCTGCAAATTGAAATCAGGCACACACTGGAAAGATCACACAGTATGACTAAGTTGATTTCATTCCAAGCATGGGAGATTTGAAAACATAGACAAATTAATTAATATAATATGCCTTATAAGTAGACATAAGGGTGACTCTTTGAGAAGCTGACACACATGATTTCAGGTTTGCCTTAAACTCTCTCTCTGAACGCTACTCTTTCTCTTATTTTCACTCTACTTTCTATTGAAAAATAGACTTTTTTTCTAATTTTTTTTAATTAGGTATTTTCTTCATTTACCTTTCAAATGCTATCCCCAAAGTCTCCTATACCCTCCCCCCTGCCGCTCCCCTACCCACCCACTCCTACTTCTTGGCCCTGGTGTTCCCCTGTACTAGGGCTTATAAAGTTTGCAAGACCAAGGGGCCTCTCTTCCCAATGATGGCGACTAGGCCATCTTCTGCTACATATGCAGCTAGAGACACGAGCTCAGGGGGTACTGGTTAGTTCATATTGTTGTTCCTCCTAATAGATTTGGTTTTTTATATACTGGTTATGTTTTCCCTTCTCTCAACACTTTCCAGATCCTCCCCACTTCCCCAACCATACAAATCTACTTTCTCCCCCCCTCTCTCTCTCTCTCTCTCTCTCTCACACACACACACACACACACACACACAGACACAGACACACACATGAGTACAGAGGTAAAGAGGTATCTAAAAATACTAATAAGATTAAATAAAAATGCAGCAAAACAGCAAGATTCTGCTGAAGGGACCCTGATATTGCGGCCTCTTGTGAGGCTATGCCAGTGCCTGGCAAACACCGAAGTGGATGCTCACAGCCA
>NC_034594.1:1245748-1254154 GCF_900095145.1 Mus pahari | reverse complement strand
AAAATGTGGTACATTTACACAATGGAGTACTACTCAGCAATTAAAAACAATGAATTCATAAAATTCTTAGGGAAATCTTAGGCAAATTCTGGAGGATATCATCCTGAGTGAGGTAACTCAATCACAAAAGCACACACATGATATGCGCTCACTGATAAGCAGATATTAAAGCAGAAACTTAGACTACCCAAGATATAATTTTCAAAACACATGAAGCTCAAGAAGAAGGAAGACCAAAGTGTGGATACTTTGTTCCTTCTTAGAATGGGGAACAAAAACCCATGGAAGGAGTTACAGTGACAAACTTAGGAGCTGAGACTGAAAGAAGTACCATCTAGAGACTGTCCCACTTGGGGATCCATCCTATAAAGAACCACCAAACCCAGACACTATTGCATATGCCAGCAAAATTTTGCTGAGAGGACCCAGATATAGTTATCTCTCGTGAGGCTATGCCAGTGCCTGGCAAATACAGAATTGGATGGCATAGTCATCTGTTGGATGGAATACAGGGCCCCAAATGAAGGAGCTAGAGAAAGTACCCAAGTATCTAAAGGGGTCTGCAACCCTATAGTAGGAACAACAATATGAACTAACCAGTTACCCCCAGAGCATGTGTCTCTAGTTGCATATGTAGCAGAGGATGGCCTAGTTGGCCATCAATGGGAGGAGAGGCCTTGGACTTCTGAAGATCATATGCCCCAGTACAGGGGAATGCCAGGGCCAGGAAGCAGGAGTGTGTGGGTTGGGGAGCAGGGTGGGGGTGGGATATAGGGGACTTTTGGGGTAGCATTTAAAATATAAATGAAGAAAATATCTAAGGAAGTAAAAAAAAGAAAAAAGCAATCTCATTTCTGAATACTTAGGTGATTTCACCTCTTTAAGATTCTCAAACCCTTTTTCAGTTTCTCACTCTGTAATACACATCAAGAAAATAATTGGATCAATGAACATCTCTGAGATGAGACAAATTAAATCGTAAAACAAACACAATTTTTCTACATAGGTTTCAGTGATGTCATGATATTTTATAATGCTAAAATAACTTACATCACCAATAGCTAGTATTAATAAATCATCTTCAAACAGATGACAATGTAGGCTACAAGATTAGCACAAACTAAAGACAGGCTTTTAATTCTTAAAATTTGGAGCCGAAGAAAAATTCAATGTACTCATCTATAACACATCCAGATGTTATCAGGTAATAGAACTCAGGGATGATTCACACATCTGTAGGCTTCCAATTATACTTTAGGCTTTGATGTTCTCAATATTACTTCATTTCATCTTACTTTGCTTTGCAGATATAGAATAATAGGGAAAAGGTGGCCAAGATTGGAAAGGAAGCAAGGAGGAACAAAACCACAATTAAAACCATTGAATTTATATTCTGGGTCAGGGATTGTGCCTAATTATAGTTATTTACACACAAGTGATTCTAATACTCATCCCCTGTGGTCAGAGCATAATACATGGAGAAACTAGAGGCCCATAGATGCTCCAAAACATACCCTTTACAATCATTACCCTCACTATGTCTACATTGAGAGTCCCCTACTTAACCACTCTGTTATCCTAAGGAGAGAATGCATTGAGCTTTCTTCAGCAAGATGGCTGTACATTCCACCTGTTTCATCCTGAAACAAGAACTAGGAGCACAAGGAAAGATATTTTAAAAAAATATTATCCCAAAATATTTATTATTATTATTATTATTATTATTATTATTATTATTATTATTATTATTATCATTATTATTATTGGTTTTTTGAGACAGGGTTTCTTTGTATAGCCCTGGCTGTCCTGGAACTCACTTTGTAGACCAGGCTGGCCTTGAACTCAGAAATCTGCCTGCCTCTGTCTCCCAAGTGCTGGGATTAAAGGCATGAGCCACCATGGCCGGCCAAAATATTTATTATTTACTTGCCTTGTACCAAATAAAGGAGAATCCCCTGCTCTTTTGAAATGCTCATGTGTGATAAAAGATAAATATTAATTGGTTTCTGAAATACTAGAAAACAATCCTGTTGGTCAGTTTCCTGGAATGACTTCAGCACTGCAATTGATGATGCCACATGCCTGGGGACCTGTAATCCCCAAGTTTCTATCTCTTTGCTCTGAGGACCTTGTTTTCCAGGCACATTATGAGTTCCCAAACCTTTTTTTATCTGTCAGTGTTTACATGTAACTTACATATTATAATAAATTTATTTTAATTCAAATAATACAGGAGTCTGTCTTGAAAGACTGTGGTAACTTTGGGAGCATCTTCTACAGCTGGTGATAGTCTGCTTTTGACATTTTAGCTAAACACTAATGTCCTGCATTATTTTTCTAGAAAGAAACTTAGAACACATTAGTCCAACCCACTAATTTTACTCATAAAAATATTAAGACACAAAAAGAGGGTTTGAATTTTTACAGTCTTGTGATGAACTAGGAGAACTGAGGCAAAACCCCAAGAGTCCTAAACTCTAGACTCATACTATTTCCAGTATTATGACCCCCACATAGTTGGAATAAAAACAGTTACTGAGGTAGAAAAGTGTTTCCAACTAATAGTTCTAATTATAGGTAGGAGAGTCAAAAATTTTCTACTTATTCCAATGCCTATTCTTTAATTAAACAAGTGATAAAAGATGTTACTGATGTAATGAACATCAAAAAGGGAAAAATAATGAAATAAACATGATGAGGTTATATGTTGGCTTGAAATCAATTCACTGGTCTTCATTATAGTTATTCACTCCAACTTGGCGATTTTCCAAATGGGCTTGACTCCATGTTATAATCCAAACAGTAGTGGCTTCACAGGTTTTGTGCATTAAAAATTGTGAACATAAAATTCCATCAAGAGTTGTTACTTCTTTATTTGTATTTAACATTGTCATAGGCAATATGGTCTTTCCAAAACATTGTCTCTGGTGTCAAAATTCATAGGATTTATTGTAGAAAGATCATCGGGTGCTTTCTGAAAAAAAGGAATCATGTCATTCCTGCATCATTTATTCATTCATTACAGTAGTTTTTGACCTTCTATAAAATGTATTATGTACTAACATCAGTACACTGTATTATGACTAACATCAGAAAAGAGAAGCAGGGAAAACAAAGCAGCACAGGTGTAGGTGTATTCATGATATAGTTTACATTTTAAAAATAGCTTCCCAAAACATAGTGTTTTAACACAACAAAATAGTATTTGATAAGTTATTTCACTGCAGGTAAAATGAGCCAATTCAAGCCAGATTATATATGCAGGTTTATTGGGAAGCTGGTGTCGGACTGGCGAGTTCACTGGCCCCAAGGAAGGAAGAGAGATGAGATGGGGAAAAGAAAGAGAGAAAGACTGTGCCCAGAGAGAAGGAAAAGGGTTTAGCAGGAGAAGAAGAGAAGAGACAAAAATGTCTGGATTATATTGCAAAGAGCATCTGGGGAGGAGGGCAGCCCAGATACCCAGGGCTAGAAAGTTCAGGGTTAGGGAAGGGTATGCTACTTAGGGACTGAGGGATGCTGGGAGAAATTGGAGGGCAGGCCTGTGTAAAATATATACCTGAGCTGTTTGTTCCAGGTCTGAATTCCAGTGGTATTATCTCACTGTTTCTGTAATTTCGAAACTAAGACAGGACCCACTGGGGCACTTTTAGCTCAAAGGTCTCTTATGTACTGAATCTGCACTATCAGCCAGAGTGTCTATTTTATCTGAAGGTTCAACATCAAGGTCTACAACTGAGCATATTCACAGGGTTATCTGCAACAGCAAACCGTCCTTCAAACAGAGGAGGATCCTCAAGCTTAGCCTACACTGGGACAAAACAATTGACAGAACACCTAATATAGATACCATGGTCCTTGTATAACCTCCTCTGAGAAATTCCACCTTAACTGTCTCACTGTCTTCATCAAAAGCAGCTCAGTAAGTGTGAGTGACATTCAAAAGGAGTCTTTTGTATTGTATCACCAACTGTCTCCACTTTTTTATGTCAGTTTCTTTGTTATTCATTGAAAGTTACTGACTAATGGCATATTCTGAAAAGATATTTGTAGGATTATCATGGATAAATTTTAAGAAGTACACAGGCTAACCCAGAAGGGAACAGGATATCTGCCTAGTCTGTATTTAATTCAGACAAGGAGATCCAATCATGGTGAAAGCCCAAAGGTCAGAAGACTGGCAGATCACAGATTCTCCCGTAATACCTACACATCTCTTATTCTCCTATAATGCCTACAGATCATTGATTCCCCTTCTGTCTCACAGATGCTAAGAAGGAACTGATGCTCTTCGTTTCTTTTCATCTGACCAATCTAGACTGAAGGAGATTCTAGGGCATAGGACTCAAAACACGAACACAAGGAAGATCCTAAATAACCTACAACAACTTGTCATTCTAATCCACTCCAATAATGCATTACTGATTTCAAGAGAGAGAAATGACTCTTCTGCTTGATTTATATTTCAGGTGAGAATCCTCAAATGGGCTCTATTTAACTATTCCAGGACATGTGTGCTTGCTCTAGGGAGCTCTTACTTCCATGGAAAAACAGGAAACAAACTCAGATCTTTCTTTTTCAGATATTCACCTGGGTTTTGTCTTACTTACAGTTTTATTCCTATGAAGAGATGCTGTGACCAAGCCAACTCTTGTAAAAAAAAACATTTAATTGGGGCTGGCTTACAGATTCAGAGACTCAGTCCACTATTATTATGGCAGGAAGCATGGCAGCATGCAGGCAGACATGATGCTGAAGGAGCCAAGAGTTCTGTTTTGATTGAATGGCAACCAAGAGAGACTATCTTCTACAGGGAGCCAAGAGGAAGGTCTATTCCATAAAGGGAAGATCTTGAGTACTAGAATCCCTCAAAGCCTGCCTACAAAAGGCCGCACCTCTTCTGACAAGGCCAAATCTCCTAATAGTAACACTTCCCATGAGCCAAACCACCACATTCAGCTGGGCCTGGGTTAATAACTTCAAAGAGGAAGAGTGGGGCTCAGATAAGAATTTTTTTTTTTTAATTTGAAGCAATCCCACTAAAATCAGAGACTAGACAGGGCGGCCCACTTTCTCCCCACTTATTCAATATAGTACATGAAGTCCTAGCCAGAGCAATTAGACAACAAAAGGAGATCAAGGGGATACAAATTAAAAAGTAAGAAGTCAAAATATCACTATTTGCAGATGATATGATAGTATATATGAGTGATCCCAAAAATTTCACCAAAGAACTTCTAAACCTGATAAACAGCTTCAGTGCAGAGGCTGGATATAAAATTAACTCAAACAAATCAGTGGCCTTCCTCTACACAAAGGATACACAGGATGAGAAAGAAATTAGGGAAACAACACCCTTCACAATAGTCACAAATAATATAAAATACCTTCGTGTAACTCTAAGGAAGTGAATGATCTGTATGATAGGAACTTCAAGTCTCTGAAGAAAGAAATAGAAGATGGAAAGATCTCTCATGCTCATGGATTGGCAGGATTTATATAGTCAAAATGGCTATCTTAACAAAAGCAATCTACAAATTCAATGCAATCCCCATCAAAATTCTAACTCAATTCTTCACAGAGTTAGAAAGGGCAATTTGCAAATTCATCTGGAATAACAAAAAACCTAGGATAGCAAATATTATTCTCTACAATAAAAGAACTTCTGGTAGAATCACCATGCCTGACCTCAAGCTGTACTACAGAGCAATTGTGATAAAAACTGCATGATACTGGTACAGTGACAGACAGGTAGAACAATGGAATAGAATTGAAGTCCCAGAAATGAATCCACATACCTATGATCACTTAATCTTTGACAAGGGAGCTAAAACCATCCAGTGGAAAAAAGACAGCATTTTCAACAAATGGTGCTGGCACAACTGGCAATTATCATGTAGAAAAATACAAATTGATCCGTTCTTATCTCTTTGTACAATGCTCAAGTCTAAGTAGATCAAGGAACTCCACATAAAACCAGAGAAACTGAAACTTATAGAGCAGAAAGTGGGGAAAACCCTCAAAGATATGGGCAGAAGGGAAAAATTCTTGAACAGAACAGGAATGGCTTGTGCTGTAAGATCAAGAATCGAAAAATGGGATCTCATAATATTGCAAAGCTTCTGTAAGGAAAAGGACACTGTTGATAAGACAAAAAGAACACCAACAGATTGGGAAAGGATCTTTACCAATCCTAAATCAGATAGGGGACTAATATCTAATATATATAAAGAACTTAAAAAATGGACTACAGAAAATCAAATAATCCTATTTTTAAAATAGGGTACAGAGCGAAACAAAGAATTCTCAACTGAGGAAAACAAATGGCTGAGAAGCACCTGAAAAAAAAAATGNTCAACATCCTTAATCATCAGGGAAATACAAATCAAAACAACCCTGAGATTCCACCTCACACCAGTTAGAATGGCTAAGATAAAAAATTCAGATGATAGCAGATGCTGGCAAGGATATGGAAAAAGAGGAACACTCCCCCATTTTTGTTGGGATTGCAAGCTTGTACTACCACTCTAGAAATCAATCTGGTGGTTCCTCAGAAAAGTGGACATAGTATTACTGGACGATCCAGCAATACATCGCCTAGGCATATACCCAGAAGATGTTCCAACTTGCAATAAGGACATGTGCTCCATTGTGTTCATAGCAGCCTTATTTATAATAGCCAGAAGCTGGAAAGAACCCAGATGTCCCTCAACAGAGGAATAGATCCAGAAAAATGTGGTACATTACACAATGGAATACTACTCAGTAATTAAAAACAATGAATTCATGACATTCTTAGGGAAATCTTAGGCAAATTCTGGAGGATATGATCCTGAGTAAGGTAACCCAATCATAAAAGCACACACATGATATGCACTCACTGATAAGCAGATATTAACCCAGAAACTTAGACTACCAAAGATACAATTTGCAAATCACATGAAACACAAGAAGAAGGAAGACCAACGTGTGGATACTTTGTTCCTTCTTAGAATGGGGAACAAAATACCCATGGAAGGAGTTACAGAGACAAAGTTTGGAGCTGAGATGGAAAAAAGGACCATCCAGAGACTGTCCCACCCGGGGATCCATCCCATATGCAACCACCAAACCCAGACTCTATTGCATATGCCAGCAAGATTTAGCTGACATGACCCTGTTATAGCTATCTCTTGAAAGTCTATGCCAGTGCCTGGCAAATACAGAAATGGATGTTCAAAGTCATCTATTGGATGAAACACAGGGTCCCTAATGAAGGAGCTAGAGAAAGTACCCAAGTATCTAAAGGGGTCTGCAACCCTACAGGAGGTTCAACAATATGAATTAACCAGTACCCCCCAGAACTGTGTCTTTTGTTGCATATGTAGCAGAGGATGGCCTAGTTGGCCCTTGGTCTTTTGAAGATCATATGCCTCAGTACAGGGGAATAGGAAGTAGGAGTGGGTGGTTTGGGGAGCAGGGGGGTGGGTATAGGGGAATTTTGGTATAGTATTTGAAATGTAAATGAAGAAAATATCTAAGAAAAAAAGATTTTTTTTTAACATGACTTCATTAACAGTAGAGCAGAGAATGTACTCAGTTTTGTATGAATTTCAATGAGATAGAACTTGAGGGAAATAAATTGGATTCTCCATGCAACCAATCATGATTAAAACTAGCGTTTCACCAGATTCTTTAGGAACAGTTTGCAAAGTGACAACTCTGAATCATATAAATCATGATACATCCTAGGATATAGCTGGATAGGAAGGTAGAAATATAAAGAAGAACCTGAATATGTACCATTTATTATGGTCATTTATTGGATTATATTATTAGAAAAAATTACTTATTTTAAAAATAATCTAAACATTAACATGACTGCTTCTCTTTGGATTAGGTTAATGCAAGGTGTCTTATTTGAATGCGAAGAAACAGTGCTTAACTTAAATTTTTTAATTAGCACAAATTTGTGAGTTAAATCTTAAAATTCTATTTTAATCAAAATAAGCAGTGTGCTTAAGGATATGTAACTCTAGAAAAAAAAATGGAATAGGTTTTAGGAATCCTACTACGCCTGGGCGTAATAGCACACACCTTTAATCCCAGCACTTGGGAGGCAGAGGCAGGTGGATTTCTGAGTTCGAGACCAGTCTGGTCTACAGAGTGAGTTCCAGGACAGCCATTACACAGAGAAACCCTGTCAAAAAAAAAAAAAAAAAAAAAAAAAAGAATCCTACCACTAAAAAAATGGAGAGTGGCCCAGCAAGATAACTCAGGGGTTAAATTGCTTACTGCCAGGCTTGTTTACCTGAGTTCCAGAAACCACAGGTAAAAGGTGATGGTTGACTCTTGTGAGTTTTCTTCTGACCTCCACAAATGCAATGATTCATGTGAACACACACACACACACACACACACACACACACA